>NW_027590343.1:0-290000 GCF_964213995.1 Mustelus asterias | reverse complement strand
TTGGGAAAAGATGTTGACGATCTGTGCCGCTCATTATAAGATCACCCCTCAGCCTCCTACGCTCCAGAGGAAAAAAGTCCCAGTCTATCCAGCCTCTCCTTATAACTCAAACCATCAAGTCCCGGTAGCATCCCAGTAAATCTTTTCCGCACTCTTTTTAGTTTAATAATATCCTTTCTATAATATAGGGGTTATGGGGAAAGCACAGTAAGAAGTTTCACAACACCAGGTTAAAGTCCAACAGGTTTATTTGGTAGCAAATGCCATTAGCTTTCGGAGCGCTGCTCCTTCGTCAGATGGAGTGGAAGTCTGCTCTCAAACAGGGCACAGAGACACAAAATCAAGTTACAGAATACTGATTAGAATGCGAATCTCTACAGCCAGCCAGGTCTTAAAGGTACAGACAATGTGGGTGGAGGGAGCATTAAGCACAGGTTAAAGAGATGTGTATCGTCTCCAGACAGAACAGCTAGTGAGATTCTGCAAGTCCAGGGGGCAAGCTATTGTCATCAAACCAGCAGACAAAGGAGGGGCCATCGTCATACTGAACAGAACGGATTACTGCAAAGAAGTGTACCGACAACTGAACAACGAGGAACACTGCAGACAGTTACCCACAGATCCGACCAAAGAACACACCCGTCAACTCAACACACAGCTTGCCCCCTGGACTTGCAGAATCTCACTCGCTGTTCTGTCTGGAGACAATACACATCTCTTTAACCTGTGCTTAATGCTCCCTCCACTCACATTGTCTGTATCTTTAAGATCTGGCTGGCTGTAGGGATTCGTATTCTAATTAGTATTCTGTAACTTGATTTTGTGTCTCTGTGCCCTGCTTGAGAGCACATTTCCACTCCATCTGACGAAGGAGCAGCGCTCCGAAAGCTTATGGTATTTGCTACCAAATAAACCTGTTGGACTTTAACCTGGTGTTGTCAGACTTCTTACTGTGTTCACCCCAGTCCAACGCCAGCATCTCCACATGGGGAAAAGGCAGGAGAATGGGGACGGGAAAAATACCAGCCATGATTGAATGGCGGAGCAGACTCGATGGGCCGAGTGGCCTCATTCCGTTCCTATGTCTTATGGCCTTATCATCGGGTGACCAGAACTGTACACAGTATTCCAAGTGTGGCCTCATCAATGTCGTGTACAACTTCAACAAGACGTCCCAACTCCTGTATTCAATGTTCTGACCGATGAAACCAAGCATGCCGAATGCCTTCTTCACCACTCTGTCCAGCTGTGACTCCACTTTCAAGGAGCGATGAACCTGCACCCCTCGATCTGTGTGGAGTTTGCACGATCTCCCCCGTGTCCGCGTGTGTTTCCTCCGGGTGCTCCGGTTTCCTCCAAAAGTCCAAAGATGTGTGGGTAAGGTTGTTTGGCCATGATAAAATTGACCCTATTGCCAGGGGGTAGATAGCAGGGTAAATATGTGGGGGTAAATAGGGTGGGATTGTGGTTGGTGCAGACTCGATGGGCCGAATGGCCTCCTTCTGCACTGCAGGCGTTCTATGATTCCATGATCTCTTTGTTCTATAACTCTCCCCAACGCCCTGTCATTAATTGACTAAGTCCTGCCCTGGTTCGATCGACAAGTTGATACCGGAGATGAGGGGTTTGGATTATGAGGAGAGGCTGAGGAGATTGGGTTTGTACTCGTTGGAGTTTAGAAGGATGAGGGGGGATCTTATGGAGACTTATAAGATAATGCGGGGGCTGGATAGGGTGGAGGCGGAGAGATTCTTTCCACTTAGTAAGGAAGTTAAAACTAGAGGACACAGCCTCAAAATAAAGGGGGGTTGGTTTAAGACAGAGTTGAGGAGGAACTTCTTCTCCCAGAGGGTGGTGAATCTCTGGAATTCTCTGCCCACTGAGGTGGTGGAGGCTACCTCGCTGAATATGTTTAAAGCGCGGATGGATGGATTCCTGATCGGTAAGGGAATTAAGGGTTATGGGGATCAGGCGGGTAAGTGGTACTGATCCACGTCAGATCAGCCATGATCTTATTGAATGGCGGGGCAGGCTCGAGGGGCTAGATGGCCTACTCCTGCTCCTATTTCTTATGTTCTTATGTTCTTACAAGTGCCGGTAAAGGGTTTAGTACAGATTGGCATTTGATACATGGCATTGACATGGTGGGCCGAAGGGCCTGTTTCTGTGTGGTGTGGCACTCTTTCCAGGACGAATATTATCCCTTTTATCATCAACCCTACTTACCACTTGCCAATCTTCCCACACCAAGGTTGGAGCTAGTACAAAGAGAGGGTTATTTTCCAGTTGACTTCTGAGACATAAGAACATAAGAACATAAGAAATAGGAGCAGGAGTAGGCCATCTAGCCCCTCGAGCCTGCCCCGCAATTCAATAAGATCATGGCTGATCTGACGTGGATCAGTACCACTTACCCGCCTGATCCCCATAACCCTTAATTCCCTTACCGATCAGGAATCCATCCATCCGCGCTTTAAACATATTCAGCGAGGTAGCCTCCACCACCTCCGTGGGCAGAGAATTCCAGAGATTCACCACCCTCTGGGAGAAGAAGTTCCTCCTCAACTCTGTCTTAAACCAACCCCCCTTTATTTTGAGGCTGTGTCCTCTAGTTTTAACTTCCTTACTAAGTGGAAAGAATCTCTCCGCCTCCATCCTATCCAGCCCCCGCATTATCTTATAAGTCTCCATAAGATCCCCCCTCATCCTTCTAAACTCCAACGAGTACAAACCCAATCTCCTCAGCCTCTCCTCATAATCCAAACCCCTCATCTCCGGTATCAACCTGGTGAACCTTCTCTGCACTCCCTCCAATGCCAATATATCCTTCCGCAAATAAGGGGACCAATACTGCACACAGTATTCCAGCTGCGGCCTCACCAATGCCCTGTACAGGTGCATCAAGACATCCCTGCTTTTATATTCTATCCCCCTCGCAATATAGGCATTGCGCAAAGTTTTACGGCCTTGCTCAGGTGAGAACGGAACTCCCTGCCTGAAGTCAATCGCTGTCGGACCCTCCGGGGAGACGGTTCCGGGGCGGGCAAGGTTTTAGAGTCCCGGCCACTCACTCAAACCCCTTTCGGAATTGGCACCACCCTCGAGGAACTGAGAATTCACACTAAGTTCACTCATACTTTAACTTCAGAGCTCCTCACACCCGCCTATTCAACAGTCCGCCATCATTTGAGGTGGAGACACACTTTCAGGGTGTACGGTAGCACAGTGGTTAGCGCTGCTGCCTCATGGCACCAGGGACCCGGGTTCGATTCCCGGCTTGGGTCACTGTCTGTGTGGAGTTTGCAGAGGGACCTGGGCGTACAAGTCCACCGATCATTGAAAGTGGCAACGCAGGCGGAGAGTGTAGTCAAGAAGGCATACGACAATACTTGCCTTCATCGGTCGGGGCATTGAGTATAAAAATTGGCAAGTCATGTTGCAGCTTTATAGAACCTTAGTTAGGCCGCACTTGGAATATAGTGTTCAATTCTGGTCGCCACTCTACCAGAAGGATGTGGAGGCTTTGGAGAGGGTACAGAAAAGATTGACCAGGATGTTGCCTGGTCTGGAGGGTATTAGCTATGAGGAGAGGTTGGAGAAACTTGGTTTGTTCTCACTGGAGCGACGGAGGTTGAGGGGTGACCTGGTAGAAGTTGACAAGATTATGAGTGGCACGGACGGAGTGGATAGTCAGATACTTTTCCGTAGGGTAGAAAAGTCAAGTACTTGGGGACATAGGTCTCAGGTGCGTGGGGAAAGGTTTAGAGGCGATGTGCGGGGCAAGTTTTTTTACACAGAGGGTGGTGAGTGTCTGGAACCCGCTGCCCCGGGAGGTGGTGGGAGCAGGTACGATAGCGGCATTTAAGGGGCAACGAGAGGATACATGAATAGGATGGGAATGGAAGGATACGGACTCCGTAAGTGCATACGGTTTTAGATTAGACAGGCATCATGATCGGAATGGGCTTGGAGGGCCGAAAGGCCTGTTCCTGTGCTGTACGTTTCTTTGCTTTTTGTTGCATTCTCCCCGTGTCTGTGTGGGTTTCCTCCGGATGCTCCGATTTCCTCCCACAGTCCAAAGGTGTGCGGGTTAGGCGGATTCGCCATGCTAGTGTCAGGGGGAGTTAGCAGGGTAAATATGAGGGGTTAGAGGATTAGGGCCTGGGTGGGATTGTGGTCGGTGCAGACTGGATGGGCCGAATGGCCTCCTTCTGCACTGTAAGGATTCCATGTTGTGGGATTGGAAACGAAATTTGTTTTCCTTGCCCCTCTCTATCTCTGTAGGAGTCTTTTCTGTGATCGCCCCCCCCTGCTGGCTCCACAGCAGCAAGTTCCATTTCAACTTCTTTTGCTGCGGTCGTAGCTCCTTGGTAACCCATCTGTTCACTTCAGGGGTCGTAAATCCTGGACGTCCAACAGAGCCTGGAGATTCCCCAGCTCCACCTCGGAAAGACAATTTTAAAAAGGCTCCAGAATGAAACAAAATCTCAAGCCAGGATTCTCCCAGGCCGCAGGCCCCACCTCTGCTGCCAATGGGAACGAGGCATTTGGCGCTCAGCCAACTATTCATACACAGTCCCGGAGAACACGGCCACAGAGGTCGGAGAATCCTGGTCTAAGTTTCACCTCTCTCAACGCACAAATGAAACAATATAAATGAAACTTAAAGCTGTATTCTCCTTGACACAGGGTGGCACAGTGGGTTAGCACTGCTGCCTCACAGTGCCAGGGATCCAGGTTCAATTCCCAGCTCGGGTCACTGTCTGTGCGGAGTCCACACATTCTCCCCGTGTCTGCGTGGGTTTCCTCCGGGTGCTCCAGTTTCCTCCCACAGTCTGAAAGACGTGCTGGTTAGGGTGCATTGGCCGCGCTAAATTCTCCCTCAGTGCAACCCGAACAGGCGCCAGAGTGTGGGCGACTAGGGGATTTTCACAGTAACTTCATTGCAGTGTTAATGTAAGCCGACTTCTGAGGGTCTGCACCGAGTCTCCAACAGAGCATCCCACCGAGGCCCTATCCCCTTAACATCACCTATTTACCAGTAATCCCCCTAACCTGCACATCTTTGGACACTAAGGGACAATTTAGCATGGTCAATCCACCTAACCCGCACATCTTTGGACACTAAGGGACAATAGCATGGCCAATCCACCTAACCTGCACATCTTTGGACACTAAGGGACAATTTAGCATGGCCAATCCACCTAACCTGCACATCTTTGGACACTAAGGGACAATAGCATGGCCAATCCACCTAACCTGCACATCTTTGGACACTAAGGGACAATAGCATGGCCAATCCACCTAACCTGCACATCTTTGGACACTAAGGGACAATTTAGCATGGCCAATCCACCTAACCTGCACATCTTTGGACACTAAGGGGCAATTTAGCATGGCCAATCCACCTAACCTGCACATCTTTGGACACTAAGGGGCAATTTAGCATGGCCAATCCCCCTAACCTACACATCTTTGGACACTAAGGGGCAATTTGTCATGGACAAACCACCTAACCTACACATCTTTGGACACTAAGGGACAATTTAGCATGGCCAATCCACCTAACCTGCACATCTTTGGACACTAAGGGACAATTTAGCATGTCCAATCCACCTAACCTGCACATCTTTGGACACTAAGGGGGAATTTAGCATGGCCAATCCACCGAACCTGCACATCTTTGGACACTAAGGGGCAATTTAGCATGGCCAATCCACCTAACCCGCACATCTTTGGACACTAAGGGGCAATTTACCATGGCCAATCCACCTAACCTACACATCTTTGGACACTAAGGGACAATTTAGCACGGCCAATCCGCCTAACCTGAACATCTTTGGACACTAAGGGGGCAATTTAGCATGGCCAATCCACCTAACCTACACATCTTTGGACACTAAGGGGCAATTTAGCATGGCCAATCCACCTAACCTACACATCTTTGGACACTAAGGGACAATTTAGCATGGCCAATCCGCCTAACCTACACACCTTTGGACACTAAGGGGCAATTTAGCATGGCCAATCCACCTAACCTACACATCTTTGGACACTAAGGGACAATTTAGCATGGCCAATCCACCTAACCTACACATCTTTGGACACTAAGGGACAATTTAGCATGGCCAATCCGCCTAACCTACACACCTTTGGACACTAAGGGGCAATTTAGCATGGCAAATCCACCTAACCTGCGCATCTTAGGGCATTAAGAGGCAATTTAGCATGGCCAATCGACCGAAACTGAATTTTCCTTTGACGAATACACCAGTGACTGGCTATGTGAGGGGGTGTGGCAGTTTTCCCAGAGAGAAAGCTAGCCCTCGTGAAGCGGACATCCATGGGACTGCTTTGTGATTCCCGGCTTTTCTGTTTTCAGGGAACGTCATTGAGCTCAACCAAATATCCGGTCCCCTGACCGAATCGCAGTGGGAGAGCGGTGATCACAGGTCTCACTGCTGCTTGTTGCCTTTTAACCTTCGAGAAAGTGAATCACAATATTCCAGTTCCGATTCAACTGAAGAAGCTGGAATCCGACAGGAGTCTTCAAGTAGCTCTTTACAGGAAAAAAATAATCTAATCTGCTTCTAATCTATTTGCTGATTAATGGACAAAGGAGTTCTGTATTTGGTAATCCAATAAAGATTTGCTTGCTTCCCCACTGTACTATCTGTCTGACTTTCATTTGATATGATCTGATTTATTATTATCACGTGTATTAACATACGGTGAAAGGTATTGTTTTTTTGCGCGCTACACAGACAAAGCATACCGTTCATAGAGAAGGAAAGGAGAGAGTGCAGAATGTAGTGTTACAGTCATAGCCAGGGTGTCGAGAAAGATCAACTTAATATTTGATTTATTATTCATAGAAATCACAGAAATCATAGAAACCCTACAGTGCAGAAGGAGGCCATTCGGCCCATCGAGTCTGCACCGACCACAATCCCACCCAGGCCCGACCCCCACACATTTACCCACTAATCCCTCTAACCTACGCATCTCAGGACTCTAAGGGGCAATTTTTAACCTGGCCAATCAACCTAACCCGCACATCTTTGGACTGTGGGAGGAAACCGGAGCACCCGGAGGAAACCCACGCAGACACGAGGAGAATGTGCAAACTCCACACAGGCAGTGACCCGAGCCGGGAATCGAACCCGGGACCCTGGAGCTGTGAAGCAGCAGTGCTAACCTATTGTCACATGTATTAACATACAGTGGAAAGTAATGTTCCTTGCGCTATACAGACAAAGCATACCGTTCATAGAGAAGGAAAGGAGAGGGTGCGGAATGTAGTGTTACAGTCATAGCTAGGGTGTAGAGAAAGATCAACTTAATGCAAGGTAAGTCCATTCAAAAGTCTGACAGCAGTAGGGAAGAAGCTGTTCTTGAGTCGGTCTGTAGGTGGCTAATGTTACGCCGCTGTTTAAAAAAGGAAGTAGACAAAAGGCGGGTAACTACAGGCCGGTTAGCTTAACGTCTGTAGTTGGGAAAATGCTGGAATCCATCATGAAAGAGGAAATAGCGGGCCATCTGGATAAGAATGGTTCGATTAAGCAGACGCAGCGTGGATTCATGAGGGGAAAGTCGTGCTTGACGAACTTGTTGGATTTTTATGAAGATGTGACTAGTGCGGTTGACGGAGGGGAACCGGTGGATGCGGTGTTTTTGGATTTCCAAAAGGCGTTTGATAAGGTGCCTCACAAAAGGTTGCTGAAGAAGATTGGGTCACACGGAGTTGGGGGTAGGGTGTTAGCGTGGATTGGGGATTGGCTATCCGACAGGAAGCAGAGAGTCGGAATAAATGGGTGCTTTTCTGGTTGGCGGATGGTAACTAGTGGCGTGCCGCAGGGATCGGTACTGGGGCCGCAACTATTTACCATTTATATAGACGATCTGGAGGAGGGGACTGAGTGTAGGGTAACAAAGTTTGCAGACGACACAAAGGTAAGTGGAAAAGTGAATCGTGTGGAGGGCGTAGAAGGTCTGCAGACAGATTTGGACAGGCTGAGTGAGTGGGCGAGGATCTGGCAGATGGAGTATAACGTTGACAAATGTGAGGTTATTCACTTTGGAGGAAATAATAGCAAATTGGATTATTATCAAAATGGAAAAAAATCACAACATGCTACTGTGCAGAGGGACCTGGGGGTCCTTGTGCATGAGACGCAAAAACCCAGTCTGCAGGTGCAACAGGTGATCAAGAAGGCAAATGGGATGTTGGCCTATATCGCAAGGGGGGTAGAATATAAAAGCAGAGATGTCTTGCTGCATCTGTACAGGGCATTGGTGAGGCCGCAGCTGGAATACTGTGTGCAGTATTGGTCCCCTTATTTGCGGAAGGATATATTGGCCTTGGAGGGAGTGCAGAGAAGGTTCACCAGGTTGATACCAGACATGAGGGGTGTTGATTATGAGGAGAGACTGAGCAGATTAGGTTTGTACTCGTTGGAATTTAGAAGGCTGAGGGGGAATCTTACAGAGACCTATAAGATAATGAAGGGGTTGGATAGGGTAGAGGTGGAGAGATTCTTTCCACTTAGAAAGGAAGCTAGAACTAGAGGGCACAGCCTCAAAATAAAGGGGGGGTCAGTTTAGGACAGAGTTGAGGAGGAACTTCTTCTCTCAGATGGTGGTGAATCTCTGGAATTCTCTGCCCACTGAAGTGGTGGAGGCTACCTCGTTGAATATGTTTAAAGCGCGGATGGATGGATTCCTGATCGATAAGGGAATTAGGGGTTATGGGGATCAGGCAGGTAAGTGGAACTGATCCACTTCAGATCAGCCATGATCTTATTGAATGGCGGGGCAGGCTCGAGGGGCTAGATGGCCTACTCCTGCTCCTATTTCTTATGTTCTTATGTTCTTAGGAGACCAAAACTGCACACAATACTCCAGGTGTGGCCTCACCAAGGCGCTATACAATTGAGGCAAAACATCCCTATCCCTGTACTCAAATCTATTCCAGCATTCATGCCATCCCACTCCAATCCTTGCGAGGAGTGGCATTAAGCAGAGGGTGTGATGGTCGAGGGATGTTTTTGAGACTGGAAGACTGTGTCCAGTGGGGTCCCACAGGGATGTGTTGGGACCCTTGGTGTTTGTGGTTTATAGCAATGATTTAGACTCGAATGTAGGAGGGTTAAGCAGCATGGAATGGCAGAATGTTGGCACAGTGGGTTGGCACTGCTGCCTCACAGCGCCAGGGACCCGGGTTCAATTCCCGGATCGGGTCAATGTCTGTGTGCAGTTTATACATTCTCCCCATGTCTGCTTGGGTTTCCTCCGATTTTCTCCCACTGTCCGAAAGACGTGCTGGTTAGGTGGATTGGCCATGCTAAATTCTCCCACAGTGTACCCGAACAAGCGTCGGAGTGTGGCGACAGATGCTCTATCTCATTCCTGTACTCTGTCTCGTCATTGTTTGAGATCCGACCCACTATGGTGGTGTCGTCAGCAAACTTGAAAATCGAGTTGGAGGGGAATTTGGCCGCACAGTCACAGGAAAGGTACCCGGATTCCTGGTGCCATGAGGCAGCAGTGCTAACCCACTGTGCCACCCACAAAATAGACCACAATCGAGAGGGAAATCATTTGCTTCCCGATCGATTCTCTTGGACGGACCAGAGGAACGGTCGCCATATCATCGCCGGAAATGCTTATTCCCTGACGGAAGGCGAACAACTGGTTTTGCTAAATTGCCCCTTAGTGTCCAAAGATGTGCCGGTTAGGTGGATTGGCCATGCTAAATTGTCCCTTAGTGTCCAAAGATGTGCCGGTTAGGTGGATTGGCCATGCTAAATTGCCCCTTAGTGTCCAAAGATGTGCCGGTTAGGTGGATTGGCCATGCTAAATTGCCCCTTAGTGTCCAAAGATGTGCGGGTTAGGTGGATTGGCCTTGCTAAATCATCTCTTGGTGTCCAAAGATGTGAATGTTGGAGAGATTGATCATGTTAAATTGCCCCTACGTGTCCAAAGATGTGCAGGTTGGTGGATTGGCCATGCTAAATTGCCCCTTAGTGTCCAAAGATGTGTAGGTTAGGTGGATTGGCCATGCTAAATTGCCCCTTAGTGTCCAAAGATGTGTAGGTTAGGTGGATTGGCCATGCTAAATTGCCCCTTAGTGTCCAAAGATGTGCAGGTTGGGTGGATTGGCCATGCTAAATTGCCCCTTAGTGTCCAAAGATGTGCCGGTTAGGTGGATTGGCCATGCTAAATTGCCCCTTAGTGTCCAAAGATGTGCGGGTTAGGTGGATTGGCCTTGCTAAATCATCTCTTGGTGTCCAAAGATGTGAATGTTGGAGAGATTGATCATGTTAAATTGCCCCTACGTGTCCAAAGATGTGCAGGTTGGTGGATTGGCCATGCTAAATTGCCCCTTAGTGTCCAAAGATGTGTAGGTTAGGTGGATTGGCCATGCTAAATTGCCCCTTAGTGTCCAAAGATGTGTAGGTTAGGTGGATTGGCCATGCTAAATTGCCCCTTAGTGTCCAAAGATGTGCAGGTTGGGTGGATTGGCCATGCTAAATTGCCCCTTAGTGTCCAAAGATGTGTAGGTTAGGTGGATTGGCCATGCTAAATTGCCCCTTAGTGTCCAAAGATGTGCGGGTTAGGTGGATTGGCCATGCTAAATTGCCCCTTAGTGTCCAAAGATGTGCAGGTTAGGTGGATTGGCCATGCTAAATTGCCCCTACGTGTCCAAAGATAGCTTTGTGGTTCAGAATGCAAACACAATGCCCTGTACCCTCTCCGCTTGCCCACTGCCTCACTCAGTGCCAACTCTTTCTCGGTTACACGGCAGAATTTCGGCAGCATCCGTGTGACACGTCTCACTTACCCACCAGTTCCACAGCCATGAATAAGTTGGCACTTGCCTTGACCCGTGTGCAGTAGGGCATGACGCCCTCCTAGGATTTGCACCAGTGAGTCACAAAGATTTCCAGTGCCGTGAATCTTAATGAAGGCTTTGTTGCGTTGATTCGTGCGAAACACTCATCGATCAGCATAAACACTGCCAAAGACTCGCCACTGCTTTGGAGACAAGAGCTGCTTTAGATCGCATGCCTCATTGTGCCATCTCCACCACCCAATGCCTTATAGAACAAAGAACAAAGAAAATTACAGCACAGGAACAGGCCCTTCGGCCCTTCCAAGCCTGCACCGACCATGCTGCCCGACTGAACTAAAACCCCCGACCCTACCGGGGACCATATCCCTCTATTCCCATCCTATTCATGTATTTGTCAAGATGCCCCTTAAAAGTCACTATCGTATCCGCTTCCACTACCTTCCCCCGGCAGCGAGTTCCAGGCACCCACCACCCTCTGTGTAAAAAAACTTGCCTCGTACATCTCCTTTAAACCTTGCCCCTCGCACCTTAAACCTGTGCCCCCTAGTAATTGACTCTTCCACCCTGGGGAAAAGCTTCTGACTATCCACTCTGTCCATGCCTCTCATCTTCGTGTAGACTTCTATCAGGTCGCCCCTCAGCCTCCGTCGTTCCAGTGAGAACAAACCAAGTTTCTCCAACCTCTCCTCATAGCTGATGCCCTCCATACAAAGAACAAAGAACAGTACAGCACAGGAAACAGGCCCTTCGGCCGTCCAAGCCTGTGCCGCTCCTTGGTCCAACTAGACCAACCGTTTGTATCCCTCCATTCCCAGGCTGCTCATGTGACTATCCAGGCAAGTCTTAAACGATGTCAGCGTGCCTGCCTCCACCACCCTACTTGGCAGCGCATTCCAGGCCCCCACCACCCTCTGTGTAAAAAACATCCCTCTGATATCTGAGTTATACTTCGCCCCTCTCAGCTTGAGCCCGTGACCCCTCGTGATCGTCACCTCCGACCTGGGAAAAAGCTTCCCACTGTTCACCCTATCTATCCCCTTCATAATCTTGTATACCTCTATTAGATCTCCCCTCATTCTCCGTCTTTCCAAGGAGAACAACCCCAGTCTACCCAATCTCTCCTCATAGCTAAGACCCTCTATACCAGGGCAACATCCTGGTAAATCTTTTCTGTACCCTCTCCAAAGCATCCACATCCTTCTGGTAGTGTGGCGACCAGAATTGAACACTGTATTCCAAGTGCGGCCTAACTAAGGTTCTATAAAGCTGCAACATGACTTGCCAATTTTTAAACTCAATGCCCCGGCCGATGAAGGCAAGCATGCCGTATGTCTTCTTGACTACCTTCTCCACCTGCGTTGCCACTTTCAGTGACCTGTGTACCTGTCCACCCAGATCCCTCTGCCGATCAATACTCTTAAGGGTTTTGCCATTTGCTGTATATTTCCTATCTGTATTAGACCTTCCAAAATGCATTGCCTCGCATTTGTAAGTGTGGCAGTTTGGGCCAATTCTCTCTTCGAGTTCAGGAGAATGTGAGGAAATATAATGGAGGAGGGGATTGAGCTGGGTAAACTTAGAGAAGATGTTGACCCTTATTGAAAAGTCTAGAACAAGGGGGCATAGTTATAGGCTGAGGGATGACAGATTTCAAACACAATTGAGGAGGAATTACTTCTCTCATTGGCGGATGAATCGAAGGGTTCTCTATCCCAGAATGCGGTGGACATGGAAACACGAACCATGTTCAAGGATTAAATAGACAACATCTGGAGTATTACGGGCAGTTTTGGTCTCCTTATCTAAGGGAAACTTGCCTTAGATAAGCTACGACAACGGGTGAATGGACACTACTCGACAATCACCAGGTAGGCGATCACTCTTCCTGTTGGGGAACACTTCAGCAGTCAAGGGCATTCAGCCTCCAATCTTCGGGGAATCGTTCTCCAAGGCAGCCTTCAAGACACACGACAGCGCAGAGTCGCTGAGCAGAAACTGATAGCCAAGTTCCGCACACATGAGGACGGCCTCAACCGGGATCTTGGGTTCATGTCACACTACCTGGGTGGCACGGTGGCACAGTGGTTAGCGCTGCTGCCCCACAGCTCCAGGGACCCTGGTTCGATTCCCGGCTTGGGTCACTGTCTGTGTGGAGTTTGCACATTCTCCTCGTGTCTGCGTGGGTTTCCTCCGGGTGCTCCGGTTTCCTCCCACAGTCCAAAGATGTGCGGGTTCGGTTGATTGGCCAGGTTAAATTAACCCTTAGTGTCCCGGGATGTGATAGATCAGAGGGATTAGCAAGGTAACTAAGCGGGGATAGGGCTTGGGGGGGGATTGGTGTTGGTGCAGACCCAATGGGCCGAATGGCCTCCTTCTGCACTGTAGGGATTCTATGATTTTATGATACCTGTAACCCCCACGACTTGCCTGGGCTTGCAAAATCCTACAAACTGTGCTGTCTGGAGACAATACACATCTCTTTAACCTGTGCTTAACGCTCTCTCCACTCACATTGTCTGTACCTTTCAGACTTGATTACCTGTAAAGACTCGCATTCCAATCATTATCTTGCAGTTGAGTTTGTGTCTATATATGTTTGTGAGCCCAACTCTCCACTCACCTGGTGAAGGGGCAGCTCTCCGAAAGCTCGTGCTACCAAATAAACCTGTTGGACTTTAACCTGGTGTTGTGAGACTTCTTACTGTGTTCACGCCAGTCCAACGCCGGCATCTCCACATCATGACTTGCCGTAGAGGGAGTGATGCGAAGATTTACCTGAACGATTCATGGGGTGGCAGGACTGTTGTACAGGAGAGATTGGGTCGACTGGGCCTGTGTTCACTGGACTTTAAAAGACTGAGAGGTGATTTCACACACAATCCTTAGAGCGATCCGCGCGGTAGTTGGAGGAAGGATGGCTACCATAGCTGTGGGTGGGAGGGGGGTACCCAGAACCAGAAGACACCATTTCAGAATGAAAGGCCAATTTAGGACTGAGAATAGGAGGCATTTCTTCACTCAGACACTTGAATCTTTGCCCCGTGCCATAAAATTCTCACTGTGCACAAAAGGACCATTTGGACCATCGAGTCCTCACCGACTGTCCAGAAGTGTATTGCACACAGGTCCTCCCCTCCCGCCCCTGCTCCATTCCCCATAACCCCACGCATTTACCATGGCCAATCCACTAAACCTGCACATCCTTGGACACCAAGGGACAATTTAGCATGGCCAATCCACCTAACCTGCACATCTTTGGACACTAAGGGACAATTTAGCATGGCCAATCCGCCTAATCTGAACATCTTTGGACACTAAGGGGCAATTTAGCATGGCCAATCCACCTAACCTGCACATCTTTGGACACTAAGGGGAAATTTAGCATGTCCAATCCACCTAACCTGCACATCTTTGGACACTAAGGGGCAATTTAGCATGGCCAATCCACCTAACCTGCACATCTTTGGACACTAAGGGGCAATTTACCATGGCCAATCTACTGAACCTCCACACCTTTGGACACTAAGGGGCAATTTAGCATGGCCAATCCACCTAACCTGCACATCTTTGGACACTAAGGGGCAATTTACCATGGCCAATCCATCAAAACCACACAGCTTTGGACACTAAGGGGCAATTTAGTGTGGCCAATCCACCTAACTGGCACACCTTTGGACACTAAGGGGCAATTTAGCATGGCCAATCCACCTAACCTGCACATCTTTGGACACAAAGGGACAATTTAGCATGGCCAATCCACCTAACCTGCGCATCTTTGAACACTAAGGAACAATTTAGCACGGCCAATCCACCTAACCTGCATATCTTTGGCCACTAAGGGTCAATTTAGCATGGCCAATCCACCTAACCTGCACATCTTTGGACACTAAGGGGCAATTTAGCACGGCCAATCCACCTAGCCTGCACATCTTTGAAAACCAAGGGACAATTTAGCATGGCCAATCCACCAAACCTACACATCTTTGGACATGAAGGGACAATTTAGCATGGCCAATCCACCAAACTTGCACATCTTTGGACACTAACGGACAATTTAGCATGGACAATCCACCAAACCTACACATCTTTGGACATTAAACAGGGACAATTTAGCATGGCCAATCCATCAAAACTACACAGCTTTGGACGCTAAGGGGCAATTTAGTGTGGCCAATACACCTAACCCGCACATCTTTGGACACTGAGGGGCAATTTAGCATGGCCAATCCACCTAACCTGCGCATCTTTGGCCACTAAGGGTCAATTTAACATGGCCAATCCACCCTAACCTGTACATCTTTGGCCACTAAGGGTCAATTTAGTACGGCCAATCCACCTAACTTGCACATCTTTGGACACTAAGGAGCAATTTAGCATGGCCAATCCACCAAACCTACACAGCTTTAGACACTAAGGGACAATTTAGCATGGCCAATTCACCTAACTTGCACATCTTTGATGAACAAAGCATCATAGCTGTGAGGGACAGCTCGGGGATAGGATATTAGTATGTAGATAGGCTGGAAAATTGGGCGGGGATCGTGGATTCAGGATTCAATCCTGGACCGGGGAGCGGCGCGGGCTTGGAGGGCCGAAGGGCCTGTTCCTGTGCTGTATTGTTCTTTGTTCTTTGGACACTAAGGGGCAATTTAGCATGGCCAATCCACCTAACCTGCGCATCTTTGGACACATTTTGGAAAGTCATACCAGGGTAGGACTTATACAGTGAATGGTAGGGCCCTGGGGTGTGTTGAGGAACAGAGGGACCTAAGCATACAAGTACATAATTCGTTGCAAGCGGCATTACGGTTGACAGCATGGTGAAGTAGGCATTGAGCAAACTGGCCTTCATTTCTCAAGGCATTGAGTATAGGAGTTGGGACGTTACGTTACAGTTGGATAAGTTGTTGTGAACTGGAGGACTGTGTC
This sequence comes from Mustelus asterias, assembly GCF_964213995.1. Classification (NCBI taxonomy): domain Eukaryota; kingdom Metazoa; phylum Chordata; class Chondrichthyes; order Carcharhiniformes; family Triakidae; genus Mustelus; species Mustelus asterias. The sequence continues at coordinate 274,216 of NW_027590343.1, read as the reverse complement.
TAGTGGTGTGCCTCAGGCGTTAGTGTTGGGAACTTTGCTATTTGTTATTTATATAAATGATTTGGATGTGAATGTAGAAGGCATGGTTAGGAGGTTTGCGGATGATGCAAAATTAGGGCGTATCATAGCCAGCAAATAAGGACATCAAAAATTACGGGGGGATCTTGATCAGTTAGGGAGTGAGCTGATGACAATGGTGCCCTCCCAGCTAGTCCCAACTGCCCGTATTTGGTCCATATCCCTCGAATCCTTCCCCATCCATGTACTTATCCAAATGCTTGATAAATGTTGCTATTGAACCTGCCTCAAACACTTTCTCTGGCAGATCACTCCATACACGCACCACCCTCTGCGTGAAGAAGTTACTCCTCAGGTCCCCCTTTCCCCTCTCACCTTTAACCTCTGCTCTCTAGTTTTCAATTCCCCTTCCCTGGGAAAAAGACTAGGTGCGCGCACCCTATCGATGCCCCTCATGATTTTATACATCTCAATATGATGCCATGACTCTTTGACTAAGGGACAATTTAGCATGGCCAATCCACCTAACCCGCACATCTTTGGACACGAAGGGGCAATTTAGCATGGCCAATCCACCTAACCTGCACATCTTTGGACACTAAGGGGCAATTTAGCATGGCCAATCCACCTAACCCGCACATCTTTGGACACGAAGGGAGAATTTAACATGGCCAATCCACCTAACCTGCACATCTTTCGACACTAAGGGGCAATTTAGCATGGCCAATCCACCTAACTTGCACATCTTTGGACACTAAGGGAGAATTTAACATGGCCAATCCACCTAACCTGCACATCTTTGGACACTCAGGAGCAATTTAGCATGGCCAATCCATCGAACTCACACATCTTTGGACAATAAGGGGCAATTTAGCATGGCCAATCCCCCTAACCTGCACATCTTTGGGCACTAAGGGACAATTTAGCATGGCCAATCCACCTAACCTGCACATCTTTGGACACTAAGGGGCAATTTAGCATGGCCAATCCACCTAACCTGCACATCTTTGGATACTAAGGGGCAATTTAGCATGGCCAATCCACCTAACCTGCACATCTTTGGACACTAAGGGGCAATTTAGCATGGCCAATCCACCTAACCCGCACATCTTTGGACACTAAGGGACAATTCAGCATGGCCAATACACCTAACCTACACATCTTTGGACACTAAGGGTCAATTTAGCATGGCCAATCCACCTAACCTACACATCTTTGGACACTAAGGGTCAATTTAGCATGGCCAATCCACCTAACCTGCACATCTTTGGACACTAAGGGGCAATTTAGCATGGCCAATCCACCTAACCTGCACATCTTTGGACACTAAGGGGCAATTTAGCATGGCCAATGTACCTAACCCGCACATCTTTGGACACTAAGGGACAATTCAGCATGGCCAATACACCTAACCTACACATCTTTGGACACTAAGGGTCAATTTAGCATGGCCAATCCACCTAACCCGCACATCTTTGGACACTAAGGGACAATTTAGCATGGCCAATCCACCTAACCTACACATCTTTGGACACTAAGGGACAATTTAGCATGGCCAATCCACCTAACCTACACATCTTTGGACACTAAGGGTCAATTTAGCATGGCCAATCCACCCGAACTGCACACCTTTGGACTGTGGGAGGAAACTGGAGACTTGGAGAAAACCGACGCAGACATAGGATTGGTGGGGACGTTGGGGGTGTGTGTGTGTGTGTGGTGGTGGCGGGGGGGGGATGGGACGGTGGGGGATGGGGCGGGGGGGCGCCATGTGGTAACAGTGCCAACCGCAGTGCCAACTCCAAACTAAGCCCACCGTCCGCGTCTGCAACAGGGAAATACCAGTGCAATATTTAACAGAGAATAGCTTTGACATTCCCCGGGGAGAGTAACTCCTCCAATCGCAGCCATGCAAGTTAATTTCTCTCACCCTCTCGCTCTTGCTTCCCTTCATCGGCCGGGGTATTGAGTTTAAAAATTGGCAAGCCATGTTGCAGCTTTATGGAACCTTAGTTAGGCCGCACTTGGAATATAGTGTTCAATTCTGGTCACCACACTACCAGAAGGATGTGGAGACTTTGGAGAGGGTACAGAAAAGATTTACCAGGATGTTGCCTGATCTGGAGGGCATTAGCTATGAGGAGAGGTTGGAGAAACTTGGTTTGTTCTCACTGGAGTGACGGAGGTTGAGGGGAGACCTGATAGAAGTCTACAAGATTATGAGAGGCATGGACAGAGTGGATCGTCAGAAGCTTTTTTCCCAGGGTGGAAGAGTCAGTTACTAGGGGGGCACAGGTTTAAGGTGCGAGGGGCAAGGTTTAAAGGAGATGTACGAGGCAAGTTTTTTTTACACAGAGGGTGGTGGGTGCCTGGAACTCGCTGCCGGGGGAGGTAGTGGAAGCGGATACGGTAGTGAGTTTTAAGGGGCATCTGGACAAATACATGAATAGGATGGGAATAGAGGGATACGGTCCCCGGAAGGGTAGGGGGTTTTAGTTCAGTTGGGGTAGCATGGTCAGTGCAGGCTTGGAGGGCCGAAGGGCCTGTCCCTGTGCTGTAATTTTCTTTGGTCTTTGTTCATTGCCCTCACAAGCGTACAATTTGGAAATAATGGGCCAACTATCATTCATTTTCCCAGGCAGCACTCACTCTGCCAAGGTGTCGCTAATTCTTACATTCTTAATAAGCCTCCTCTTTGCTCAAGTGGGAACAAAAGTGCGATGTTAATGAGTACTGAGCTGACTCAACAGATCGCTTGCCAGTTGCGAAAGTCTCTCTGCCAACGCTTAGCCTCACAGTGTATTTCTCTGTTTGCAAAGCCGTTTCACTGGCCGTTTGATCGGTGGGGCAAGACTGATGCTTTTCGCGATAGATCACACAAAGCGGGCAACCTGATCCAGCCTGTCTCGCGCTCGTTCTCCAATTCCGTGTTGGCATCTCATGACGAATGTCAGTGGCGTGGCAAACCGGCAGGAGTCACGTAGCTGTTGTCCACTGCTCCGCCTTTAGCTGCCCCGTGCCAACACCCTGACCTTGGACCTTCTCAACCTGACCCAGGCGGCGAATCCATTTGCTTTTGAAGCCAGGTCTTGAACTTGGAAAGGCTTAATTTCATCGCAAGTTCGCGACGCATGATCGGTCTTCGCTTCTGAACATCCGGGGTTTTCCCGGTGATCGGAACAACGCGATAACCTTCTGATGACATTCTGAATGCCAACAAAAGGAAGGAGATTGTCATCGACTTCAGGAAGCATAAAGGAGAACATGCCCCTGTCTACATCAACGGGGACCAAGTAGAAAGGGTCGAGAGCTTCAAGTTTTGAGGTGTCCAGATCACCAACAACCTGTCCTGGTCCTGGTGGTGGAGGCAAACTCGTTGGGGTCGTTTAAGAGACTTCTGGATGAGTACATGGGATTTAATGGGATTGAGGGCTATAGATAGGCCTAGAGGTGGGGATGTGATCGGCGCAACCTGCGGGCCGAAGGGCCTGTTTGTGCTGTGGCTTTCTATGTTCTATGTTCTATGTCCCCCGCATGCCGACACTATAGTTAAGAAAGCCCCACCAACACCTCTACTTTCTCAGAAGACTAAGGAAATTTGGCATGTCCACTACGACTCTCACCAACTTTCACAGATGCCCCATAGAAAGCATTCTTTCTGGTTGTGTCACAGCTTGGTCTGGGCTCCTGCTCTGCCCAAGACCGCAAGGAACTACAAAAGGTTGTGAATGTAGCCCAATCCCATCACGCAAACCAGCCTCCCATCCATTGACTCTGTCTACACTTCCCGCTGCCTCGGAAAAGCAGCCAACATAATCAAGGACCCCACGCACTCTTCCACCTTCTTCCTTCGGGAAAAAGATACAAAAATCTGAGGTCACGTACCGACGGACTCAAGAACAGCTTCTTCCCTGCTGCTGTCAGACTTTTCGATGGACTTACCTTGCGTTAAGTTGATCTTTCTCTACACCCTAGCTGTGACTGTAACACTGCATTCTGCACTCTTTCCTTTCCTTCTCTATGAACGGTATGTTTTGTCTGTATAGCGTGCAAGAAACAACACTTTTCACTGTATCTTAATACATGTGACATCAGATCAAATTATTTGCACCCTCTCCGATACACCTCACACCCATTTTCCCCTCCCTCCCATATCCAGGCAATCATTAGACCAAGCTTTAGGGGACTGTACACTTGTATTTTGGAAATGCGCCACTCTTAAGGAGTTACAACGCTGGCATCTACCCAGCAATGTAAAAAATTGTCCACGTATGACCTCTACACAAAAAGCAGGACAAATCAAACCCTGCCAACTACCTCCCAATCAGTCGACTCTCGATCATCAGTAAAGTGATGGAAGGGGTCGTCAACTGTGGCATCTACTCAGCAATAACCTGTACACAGTCGGTGGCACAGCGGGTTAGCACTGCTGCCTCACAGCGCCAGGGACCCGGGTTCGATTCCCGGCTTGGGAACCCGTGCAGAGTTCTCCCCGTGTGTGCGTGGGTTTCCTCCGGGTGCTCCGGTTTCCTCCCACAGTCCGAAAGACGTGCTGTTCGGTGAATTGGCCGTGTTAAGTTGTCCCTCAGTGTATCCGAACGGAGTGTGGCGACCGGGGGGGATTTTCACAGTAGCTTCATTGCAGTGTTAACGTAAGCCTATTTGTGACACTGATACATCAACTTTAAACTCAGTTTGGGTTCCGCTAGGGTCACTCAGGTTCCTGACCTCATCACAGCCTTGGTTCCAACATGGACAAAAGAGATGAACTCCAGAGGTGAGGTGAGAGTGGCAGCCCTTGGCATCAAGGCCGCATTTGACCGAGTATGGCATCAAGGAGCCCTGGCGAAACTGGGAATTGGGGTAAACTCTCCGCTGGTTGAAATCATGCTTGGGAAATAGGAAGATGGTTAGAGGTTGTGGGGGGTCAGCCATCTCAGCCCCAGAGCACCACAGGAGTCCCTCAGGGTTAGTGTCCTAGGCCCAACAATCATCAGCTGCTTCATCAATAACCTTCCCTCCATCATAAGGCCAGAGGTAGGGATGTTCGCCGATGACTACACAATGTTCAGCACCATTCGTGACTCAAAGAACAAAGAAAATTACAGCACAGGAACAGGCCCTTCGGCCCCCCCCCAAGCCTGCATCGAACATGCTGCCCGACTTAACTAAAACCCCCTACCCTTCCGGGGACCATATCCCTCCATTCCCATCCTATTCATGTATTTGTCAAGACGCCCCCTTAAAACTCACTACCGTATCCGCTTCCACTACCTCCCCCGGCAACGGGTTCCAGGCACCCACCACCCTCTGTGTAAAAACTTGCCTCGTACATCTCCTTTAAACCTTGCCCCTCACACCTTAAACCTGTGCCCCCCTCGTAATAGACTCTTCCACCCTGGGGGAAAAAGCTTTTGACGATCCACTCTGTTCATGCCTCTCATAATCTTGTAGACTTCTATCAGGTCGCCCCTCAACCTCCGTCGTTCCAGTGAGAACAAACCAAGTTTCTCCAACCTCTCCTCATAGCTAATGCATTCCATACCAGGCAACATCCTGGTAAATCTTTTCTGTACCCTCTCCAAAGCCTCCACATCCTTCTGGTAGTGTGGCGACCAGAATTGAACACTATATTCCAAGTGCGGCCTAACTAAGGTTCTATAAAGCTGCAACATGACTTGCTAATTTTTAAACTCCTCAGATACTGAAGCATTCCATGTTCAAATGCAACAAGATCTGGACAATACCCGGGCTTGTCTGGCAAGTGCCAAGGAACATTCGCGTCAGACAACTGCCAGGCAATGACCATCACCAATAAGAGACACTCTAACCACCGCTCCTTAACATTCAATGGAATTGCCATCACTGAATCCCCCTCCCCCACTATCAACATCCTGGGGGTTACCATTGAGCAGAAACTGAACTGGGACCCAGCCATATAAATACTGTGGCTCCCAGAGCAGGTCAGAGGCTGGGAATCCTGCGGAGAGTAACTCACCTCCTGACTCCCACCTCCCCAAAGCCTGTCCACCATCGAGCATGGCCAATCCACCTAACCTGCACAGCGTTGAACACTAAGGGGCAATTTAGCATGGCCAATCCACCTAACCTACACATCTTTGGACACTAAGGGGCAATTTAGCATGGCCAATTCACCTAACCTACACATCTTTGGACACTAAGGGGTAATTTAGCATGGCCAATCCACCTAACCTACACATCTTTGGACACTAAGGGGTAATTTAGCATGGCCAATCCACCTAACCTACACATCTTTGGACACTAAGGGACAATGTGGCATGGTTAATTCCCCCTAACCTGCACATCTTTGGACACTAAGGGACAATTTAGCATGGCCAATCCACCTAACCTGCACAGCGTTGAACACTAAGGGGCAATTTAGCATGGCCAATCCACCTAACCTACACATCTTTGGACACTAAGGGGCACTTTAGCATGGCCAATCCACCTAACCTACACATCTTTGGACACTAAGGGGCAATTTAGCATGGCCAATCCACCTAACCTACACATCTTTGGACACTGAGGGACACTTTAGCATGGCCAATCCACCTAACCTGTAAATTGTTGGACACTAAGAGGCAATTTAGCATGACCAATCCACGTGACCTACACATCTTTGGACACCAAGGGGCAATTTAGCATGGCCAATCCACCTAACCTACACATCTTTGGACACTAAGGGACAATTTAGCATGGCCAATTCCCCCTAACCTGCACATCTTTGGACACTAAGAGGCAATTTAGCATGACCAATCCACGTGACCTACACATCTTTGGACACTAAGAGGCAATTTAGCATGGCCAATCCCCCTAACCTGCACATCTTTGGACACTAAGGGACAATTTTGCATGGCCAATCCACCTAACCTGCACATCTTTAGACACTAAGAGGCAATTTAGCATGACCAATCCACGTGACCTGCACATCTTTGGACACTAAGGGACAATTTAGCATGGTTAATTCCCCCTAACCTGCACATCTTTGGACACTAAGAGGCAATTTAGCATGACCAATCCACGTGACCTACACATCTTTGGACACTAAGGGGCAATTTAGCATGGCCAATCCACCTAACCTGCACATCTTTGGGCTGAGAGAGGAAACCGGAGCACCCGGAGGAAACCCACGTAGACACGGGGGAGAATGCGCAAACTCCACACAGACAGTGATCCAAGCCGGGAATCGAACCTGGGTCCCTGGCGCTGTGAGGCAGCAGCGCTAACCCACTGCGCCACCCTGCCGCCCCTGATCTCAGGGGCCGTGAGGAGAGGTTGGATAAACTCAGATTGCCTTCACTGGAAAGACGGAGGCTGAGGGGGGAGACCTGATAGAGGTCTACAAAACTATGAGAGGGTGGATGGTCAGAGGCTTTTCCCCCCCAGGGGTGGAAGTGTCAAACGCAAGGGGGCACAGGTTCATGGTGAGAGGGGGGAAAGTTTAAGGGAGATGTGCGGGGGGGTGGGGGGGGGAGGTTTTTCACAGAGAGAGTGGGGAAATTGTGGGAAAGAATAAAAAGAGGCTTGATTGTTCAAGTTTCCTCATCCGTAAGAGGTTGTTAATTTGTACTAAATCATGTACACTCCAGCACCTTTCTATTCAAAGTGCTGCCTAATAAACTGCCTTTTTATTGTTATTGATAGCCTCATAAAACTTTTCTTCCAAGCGGGTTGGAAGGGGAGGTTCAGCGCCCCAGGTTAATTTTTAACTGGAATTGTATTTTTTTTTGTTGCAAGAATTGTTAATCGCAAGCAGTGGAAGGGACAAGTTGTCCTCTGAGACAGCTCCAGGACAGAATGAAACATAATGTGTCGCTGGACTGCCTTCTAACTTTTCATCAGCAGGCTGTGAATGGATTGGAGAGGGAGTGCCCAGAGTCAGGCTGGCAGGAAGGGCATACAGGAGTGGCCACAGTGAACCACAGAACAGGGAGAAGTACTGTGGTGGACCTCAGTTGTGCCTTTGTCCTATATGGACCACTGTTGTGTGTGCTTGTCATGCCTGGACACAGCTTGCCTTGATGCCAGGCGCAGGAACAGGCCTCCAGGCCCGTGCTGTATGTCCCAACTAAACTAAAAAAGAAACCTTCTAACCTTCGTCGGTCCGTATCCCTCTATTCCCCCCCGCGTACCCATCCTTTTGACCCTTAAATGTCGCGAATGTGCCTGCTTCCAACACCTCCCTCTGGCAGCGAGTTCCAGACACCCCCCCCACTCTCTCTGCGTGAAAAACCTTCCCCGCACATCTCCCTTAAACCCTCTCACCCCGGGCCGACACGGTGGCACAGTGGGTTAGCACTGCTGCCTCACAGCGCCAGGGACCCGGGTTCGATTCCCGGCTTCTCGAGTCACAGAGGTTTACAGCACGGAAACAGGCCCTTCGGCCCAACTTGTCCATGCCGCCCTTTTCTTTAAACCCCTGAGGCGCGACAATTAAGCACGTGGAACCAAGGCTTCGATATTGAAGGCTTTTATTGTGTAACAATGGAACTACTAACACGAATACACCAGTTCAGACTGAAGGGGTCCTGCCGGAGCAGAGGGTCTTATACCTCGCCACCGGAGGCGGGACCCCACTGGGATGTGCCATGATAACACTTATAACAGGTAAACACCCTAACCCAACAACATTGTACAACCCCCACAGTAACAACACCCTAGCCCAACAGTAACATAATAACAACCCCCAGTGGTAACCAACGATGGTTCACCACAACCCCTAAGCTAATCCCAATTGCCCCCATTTGGCCCATATCCTTCTATACCCATCGTACCCATGTAACTGTCCAAATGCTTTTTAAAAGACAAAATTGTACCCGCCTCTACTACTACCTCTGGCAGCTCGTTCCAGACACTCACCACCCTCTGTGTGAAAACATTGCCCCTCTGGACCCTTTTGTACCTCTCCCCTCTCACCTTAAACCTACGCCCTCTAGTTTTAGACTCCCCTACCTTTGGGAAAAGTTATTGACTATCTAGCTGATCTGTGCCCCTCATTATTTTATAGGCCTCTATAAGATCACCCCTCAGCCTCCTACGCTGCAGAGAAAAAAGTCCCAGTCTATCCAGCCTCTCCTTATAACTCAAGCCATCAAGTCCCGGCAGCATCCTTGTAAATCTTTTCTGCACTCTTCCTAGTTTAATAATATCTCGGGTGACTATCTGTGTGGAGTTTGCACGTTCTTCCCCGTGTCTGCGTGGGTTTCCTCCGGGTGCTCCAGTTTCCTCCGACAGTCCGAAAGATTGGTTAGGGTTCATTGACCCGAACAGGCGCCGGAGTGTGGTGACTCGGGGAGTTTCACAGTAACTTCATTGCAGTGTCAATGTTGCAGTGAGACTAATAAATAAACTTTCTCTTTGAAAAACAGACACTTCCACCCTGGGAAAAAGCCTCTCAGTATCCACCCTCTAACAATTTTGTCGACCTCTGTCAGACCTCCCCTCAACCTCCGTCTTTCCAGTGAAAACAATCCCAGTTTATCCGACCTCCCCTCATAGCCAACACCCTCGAGACCAGGCGACATCCTGGTGAACCTTCTTTGCACTCTCTCCAAAGCTTCCACGTCCTTCTGGTAGTGTGGCGACCAGAACTGCATGCAGTGCTCCAAATGCGGCCTAACTAAGGTTTAATATAGCTGCATCATGATTTCCTTGTACTCAATGCGCTGGCTGATCAAGACAAGCGTGCCATGCACCTTCTTAATCACCTTGGCCCCCTGTGTTGCCACTTTTAGGGAACTATGGACCTGCACACCCAGATCCCTCTGTATAGTAAGGAAGTTAAAACTAGAGGACACAGCCTCAAAATAAAGGGGGGTCGGTTTAAGACAGAGTTGAGGAGGAACTTCTTCTCCCAGAGGGTGGTGAATCTCTGGAATTCTCTGCCCACTGAGGTGGTGGAGGCTACCTCGCTGAATATGTTTAAAGCGCGGATGGATGGATTCCTGATCGGTAAGGGAATTAAGGGTTATGGGGATCAGGCGGGTAAGTGGTACTGATCCACGTCAGATCAGCCATGATCTTATTGAATGGCGGGGCAGGCTCGAGGGGCTAGATGGCCTACTCCTGCTCCTATTTCTTATGTTCTTATGTTAATATTCCTAAGAGTTCTGCCATTTCCAGTATAGTTCACACTTAAATTTGATCCTCCAAAATGCACCAGTTCACATTTGTCCGGCTTAAACTCCATCTACCATTACTGTGCCCAAGTCTCCAACCTATCTACATCCTGTTGTATCCTCTGACAATCCCCGGCACTATCCGCAACTCCGCCAATTTTCGTGTCGTCCGCAAACTTACGAATCAGACCACCCACATTTTCCTCCAGATCATTTATATATACGACAGAGGTCCCAGCACTGATCTCTGCGGAACACCGCTAGCTACAGATCTCCATTCTGAAAAGCACCCTTCCACTGCTACCCTGCCTTCTGTAACCGTGTCTGTGTGGGTTTCCTCCGGGTGCTCCGGTTTCCTCCCACAGTCCAAAGATGTGCGGGCGAGGTTGATTGGCCATGCTAAAATTGCCCCTTAGTGTCCCGGGATGCATAGGTTAGAGGGGTCAGTGGGTAAATATGTAGGGATATGTGGATAGGGCCTGGGTGGGATTGTGGTCGGTGCAGACTCGATGGGCCGAGTGGCCTCTTTCTGCACTGTAGCATTCTCTGATTCTATGATTCTAAGCCAGTTCGGTATCCATCTCGCTAACCCACCCCGAATCCCATGTGGTTTTCGTTTTTGGACCAGTGTGCCATATGGGACCTTGGATGGTAATATAGGGGGCATGGTTAGTAAGTTTGCAGATGACACCAAGATTGGTGGCATAGTGGACAGTGAAGAAGGTTATCTCGGATTGCAACAGGATCTTGATCAATTGGGCCAGTGGGCTGACGAATGGCAGATGGAGTTTAATTTAGATAAATGCGAGGTGATGCATTTTGGTCGATTGAACCAGGGCAGGACTTACTCAGTTCATGGTAGGGCATTGGGGAGAGTTACAGAACAAAGAGACCTAGAGGAACAGGTTCATAGCTCCTTGAAAGTGGAGTCACAGGTGGACAGAGTGGTGAAGAAGGCATTCGGCATGCTTGGTTTCATTGGTCAGAACATTGAAGACAGGAGTTGGAATGTCTTGTTGAAGTTGTACAAGACATTGGTAAGGCCACACTTGGAATACTGTGTACAGTTCTGGTCACCCTATTATAGAAAGGATATTATTAAACTAGAAAGAGTGCAGAAAAGATTTACCAGGATGCAACCGGGACTTGATGGTTTGAGGAATAAGGAGAGGCTGGGTAGACTGGGACTTCTTTCTCTGGAGCGTCGGAGGCTGTGGGGTGATCTTATAGAGGTCTATAAAATAATGAGGGGCACAGATCAGCTAGATAGTCAATATCTTTTCCCAAAGGTAGGGGAGTCTAAAACTAGGTTTAGAATGCATTCTATGGTGCATCTGTAAAAGTTGGTGAGAGTCGTAGCGGACATGCCAAATTTCCTTAGTCTTCTGAGAAAGTAGAGGCATTGGTGGGGCTTTCTTAACTATAGTGTCGGCGTGGAGGGGACCAGGACAGGTTGTTGGTGATCTGGACACCTAAAAACTAGGTTTAAGGGGAGAGATACAAAAGGGTCCAGAGGGGCAATTATTTCACACAGAGGGTGGTGAGTGTCTGGAACGAGCTGCCAGAGGTAGTATTAGAGGCGGGTACAATTTTGTCTTTTAAAAGTGTTTCTGGTTGGTTTTCTGAATCGTTTAAGGACTGTATTTTCCAGTGAAACATTCCTGGGTTAAACTCCGTGATCTCACAACATTTAAATGCGAGGGTTGTGCGATTGTAATCTCGTTCTGCCTCCTCCAGCCAAACCTCAGTGAGCCATGTCAAACCCTGATAGGATCTCTGATATTATCTGCACGCTCCCAGGTTGTGAGGTGTCACCAGCTGACCAGGAGCTTGCCAGATGTGAAGCTCTGCACCGTATAAATGCCCCGGCTTGGGCCGTTGGAATCGATTCTGATTCGGAGCGAGGAAGGTGCACCATGGTGAAGATTCAGGGCGTCCTTTTACTGCTGTGCTGGTTCCTAGCAGGTAATTAAAAGGGCCAATCTGGCACCCAGAGGGGCCAGTGGACACATTGGCACTCGCTTTGAAGTGGAGATGCCAGTGTTGGACTGGGATAAACATAAGAAATAAGAACATAAGAAATAGGAGCAGGAGTAGGCCATCTAGCCCCTCGAGCCTGCCCCGCCATTCAATAAGATCATGGCTGATCTGACGTGGATCAGTTCCACTTACCCGCCTGATCCCCATAACCCTTAATTCCCTTACCGATCCCCATAACCCTTAATTCCATCCATCCGCGCTTTAAACATATTCAGCGAGGTAGCCTCCACCACCTCAGTGGGCAGAGAATTCCAGAGATTCACCACCCTCTGGGAGAAGAAGTTCCTCCTCAACTCTGTCTTAAACCGACCCCCCTTTATTTTGAGGCTGTGTCCTCTAGTTTTAACTTCCTTACTAAGTGGAAAGAATCTCTCCGCCTCCACCCTATCCAGCCCCCGCATTATCTTATAAGTCTCCATAAGATCCCCCCTCATCCTTCTAAACTCCAACGAGTACAAACCCAATCTTCTCAGCCTCTCCTCATAATCCAAACCCCTCATCTCCGGTATCAACCTGGTGAACCTTCTCTGCACTCCCTCCAATGCCAATATATCCTTCCTCATATAAGGGGACCAATACTGCACACAGTATTCCAGCTGCGGCCTCACCAATGCCCTGTACAGGTGCATCAAGACATCCCTGCTTTTATATTCTATGCCCTTCGCAATATAGGCCAACATCCCATTTGCCTTCTTGATCACCTGTTGTACCTGCAGACTGGGCTTTTGCGTCACACAGTTAAACACAGTAAGAAGTTTAACAACACCAGGTTAAAGTCCAACAGGTTTATTTGGTAGCAAATACCACAAGCTTTCGGAGCACTGCCCCTTCTTGGTTGGCATTCCAACCATTATTCATGTAAATTGGGTTTGTGTCTTTATATGCTCTGTTTGTGAACAGAATTCCCACTCACCTGAAGAAGGAGCTTAAGGCTCCGAAAGCTTGTGTGGCTTTTGCTACCAAATAAACCTGTTGGACTTTAACCTGGTGTTGTTAAACTTCTTACTCGCTTTGAACCCAGGGATGTTTGAGGGGGAGGATTGCAAACGGGCACCAGTGACTGGAGGGGTTCAGATACCCACTGCGGTTCTCTGCGCCAGTGTCGGCTCCTCTCCCTCTCGAACGGAAAACCGACAGCCGCTCGCAATGATGGGCAATTCAACCTCAAGCGTGGGGGAAAACTGGCAAAGGTTGCGCCTGCCTCGGGGTAGCGAGCAGGGATTAAATAGGCCAGACATTGAGGTAGGGTATGGAAGAGTAAGTGGGTCAAACCCGGATCATAATCCTCGGAGGCCAGGTGTCAGATCCAGATCCTTCATTATTGGTGAAGTTACTCCTCTCTCTATCTCGTTTTGGGTTCAAGATGAACATCTCGGCGGGTGGGTAATTGGACCCGAGATTAATCATTCGCGCCCTGAATCATCTCATAGAATCATAGGATCCCTACAGTGCAGAAGGAGGCCATTCGGCCCATCGAGTCTGCACCGACCACAATCCCACTCAGGCCCTATCCCCGTAACCCTATTACCCTGGCTAGTCCCGCTGACACGAAAGGGCAATTTACCATGGCCAATCCACCTAACCTGCACATCTTTGGACACTAAAGGGCAATTTAGCATGGCCAATCCCCCAAACCTGCACATCTTTGGACACTAAGGGGCAATTTAGCATGGCCAATCCCCCAAACCTGCACATCTTTGGACACTAAGGGGCAATTTAGCATGGCCAATCCCCCAAACCTGCACATCTTTGGACACTAAGGGGCAATTTAGCATGGCCAATCCACCTAACCTGCACATCTTTGGACACTAAAGGGCAATTTAGCATGGCCAATCCATCTAACCCACACATCTTTGGACACTAAGGGGTAATTTAGCATGGCCAATCCACCTAACTCACACATCTTTTGGACACTAAGGGGCAATTTAGCATGGGCAATCCACCGTTCCTGCACATCTTTGGACACTAAGGGACACTTTAGCATGGCCAATCCACCCAACCCGCACATCTTTGGACACGAAGGGGCAATTTAGCATGGCCAATCCACCTAACCTGCACATCTTTGGACACTAAAGGGCAATTTAGCATGGCCAATCCATCTAACCCACACATCTTTGGACACTAAGGGGTAATTTAGCATGGCCAATCCACCTAACTCGCACATCTTTTGGACACTAAGGGGCAATTTAGCATGGGCAATCCACCGTACCTGCACATCTTTGGACACTAAGGGACACTTTAGCATGGCCAATCCACCCAACCCGCACATCTTTGGACACTAAGGGGCAATTTAGCATGGCCAATCCACCTAACCCACACATCTTTGGACACTAAGGGCCAATTTAGCATGGCCAATCCACCTAACCTGCACATCTTTGGACACTAAGGGGCAATTTAGCATGGGCAATCCACCGTACCTGCACATCTTTGGACACTAAGGGACACTTTAGCATGGTCAATCCACCTAACCTGTACATCTTTGGACACTAAGGGGCAATTTAGCATGGCCAATCCACCTAACCCGCACATCTTTGGACGCTAAGGGGCAATTTAGCATGGCCAATCCACCTAACCCGCACATCTTTGGACGCTAAGGGGCAATTGAGCATGGCCAATCCACTAACCGACACATCTTTGGACACTAAGGGGCAATTTAGCATGGCCAATCCACCTAACCCGCACATCTTAGGACTGTGGGAGGAAACCGGAGGAAACCCACGCAGACACAGGGAGAATGCGCAAACTCTGCACAGACAGTGACCCAAGCCGGGAATTGAATCCGGGTCCCTGACATTGTGAGGCAGCAGTGCTAACCACTGTGCCACCTCCCATTTAGAAATGTTGAGAGAGTAGTTACAATTAGGGTGGTGAGCTAATTGTTAGGTTGATGTGCTGGGGATTAAGGTGAAAGATTTGATTTGATTTAAAATTGTCACATGTATTAACATACAGTGAAAAGTATTGTTTCTTGCGCACTATACAGACAAAGCATACCGTTCATAGAGAAGGAAAGGAGAGAGTGCAGAATGTAGTGTTACAGTCACAGCTAGGGTGTAGAGAAAGATCAACTTAATGCGAGGCAGGTCCATTCAAAAGTCTGACAGCAGCAGGGAAGAAGCTGTCCTTGAGTCGGTCGGTACGTGACCTCAGACTTTTGCATCTTTTTCCCGATGGAAGAAGGTGGAAGAGAGAATGTCCGGGGTGCGTGGGGGTCCTGAATTACGCTGGCTGCTTTTCCCCCGAGGCAGCGGGAAGTGTAGACAGAGTCAATGGATGGGAGGCTGGTGATGGATTGGGCTACATTCACGACCCTTTTGTAGTTCCTTGCGGTCTTGGGCAGAGCAGGAGCCCCAGACCAAGCTGTGATACAACCAGAAAGAATGCTTTCTATGGGGCATCTGTAAAAGTTGGTGAGAGTCGTAGCTGACATGCCAAATTTCCTTAGTCTTCTGAGAAAGTAGAGGCGTTGGTGGGGCTTTCTTAACTATCGTGTCGGCATGGGGGGGACCAGGACAGGTTGTTGGTGATCTGGACACCTCAAAACTTGAAGGTCTCGACCCTAGTGGTTACCATTAGAAACCAATGTTGGTAATGCCACTGTTCTTTATAATTTTGTATTTTTTTTATCATTCACAGTCACATCACAAGATAACTTCATTTTGCAACTTTCCTTCAGGCCCAAATCAAATTCCTTCCTTCCTTTTGCATCTCTACATTGCTGACATGAATGACACACACCAGCTCACTTTGCAGGGTGGAGCCTTAGTTAGGCCTCACTTGAAATATAGTGTCCAATTTTGGGGTGCGCACCACCAGAAGGATGTGGAGGCTTTGGGGAGGGTACACAAAAGAGTTACCAAGGAAGTTGCCCTGGTATGAAGGGCATTGAGGGCAGCACGGTGGCACAGTGGTTAGCACTGCTGCCTCACAGCGCCAGGGACTTGGATTCGAATCCCGGCTTGGGTCACTGTCTGTGTGGAGTCTGTATGTTCTCCCTATGTCTGTGTGGGTTTCCTCTGGGTGCTCCGGTTTCCTCCCACAGTCTAAAGATGTGCAGGTTAGGTGGATTGGCCATGCTAAATTGCCCCCTTGTGTCCAAAGATGTGCAGGTTGGGTGGATTGGCCATGCTAAATTGTCCCTTAGTGTCCAAAGATGTGCAGGTTAGGTGGATTGGCCATGCTAAATTGCCCCTTAGTGTCCAAACATGTGCGTATTCGGGGGATTGGCCATGCTAAATTGTCCCTTAGTGTCCAAAGATGGGCAGGTTAGGTGGATTGGCCATGCTAAATTGTCCCTTAGTGTCCAAAGATGTGCGTATTAGGGGGATTGGCCATGCTAAATTGCCCCTTAGTGTTCAAAGATGTGCGTATTCGGGGGATTGGCCATGCTAAATTGTCCCTTAGTGTCCAAAGATGTGCAGGTTAGGTGGATTGGCCATGCTAAATTGCCCCTTAGTGTCCAAAGATGTGCAGGTTAGGTGGATTGGCCATGCTAAGTTGACCCTTAGTGTGTAAAGATGTGCAGGTTAGGTGGATTGGCCATGCTAAATTGCCCCCTTGTGTCCAAAGATGTGCAGGTTGGGTGGATTGGCCATGCTAAATTGTCCCTTAGTGTCCAAAGATGTGCAGGTTAGGTGGATTGGCCATGCTAAATTGCCCCTTAGTGTCCAAACATGTGCGTATTCGGGGGATTGGCCATGCTAAATTGTCCCTTAGTGTCCAAAGATGGGCAGGTTAGGTGGATTGGCCATGCTAAATTGTCCCTTAGTGTCCAAAGATGTGCGTATTAGGGGGATTGGCCATGCTAAATTGCCCCTTAGTGTTCAAAGATGTGCGTATTCGGGGGATTGGCCATGCTAAATTGTCCCTTAGTGTCCAAAGATGTGCAGGTTAGGTGGATTGGCCATGCTAAATTGCCCCTTAGTGTCCAAAGATGTGCAGGTTAGGTGGATTGGCCATGCTAAGTTGACCCTTAGTGTGTAAAGATGTGCAGGTTAGGTGGATTGGCCATGCTAAATTGTCCCTTAGTGTCCAAAGATGTGCACGTTAGGTGGATTGGCCATGCTAAATTGCCCCTTAGTGTCCAAAGATGTGCAGGTTAGGTGGATTGGCCATGCTAAATTGTCCTTTAGTGTCCAAAGATGTGCAGGTTGGGTGGATTGGCCATGCTAAATTGTCCCTTAGTGTCCAAAGATGTGTAGGTTAGGTGGATTGGCCATGCTAAATTGTCCCTTAGTTTCCAAAGATGTGCAGGTTAGGTGGATTGGCCGTGCTAAATTGCCCCTTAGTGTCCAAAGATGTGCAGGTTAGGTGGATTGGCCATGCTAAATTGCCCCTTAGTGTCCAAAGATGTGCAGGTTAGGTGGATTGGCCATGCTAAATTGTCCCTTTGTGTCCAAAGATGTGCAGGTTAGGTGGATTGGCCATGTTAAACTGTCCCTTAGTGTCCAAAGATGTGTAGGTTAGGTGGATTGGCCATGCTAAGTTGACCCTTAGTATCCAAAGATGTGCGGGTTAGGTGGATTGGCCATGCTAAATTGATAGCACAGTGGCACGGTGGTTAGCACTGCTGCCTCACAGCGTCAGTGACCTGAGTTCAAATCCCGTCTTGGGACTGTCTGTGCAAAGTCTGCACATTCTCCCCGTGTCTGCGTGGGTTTACTCCGGGTGCTCCAGTTTCCTCCCACAGTCTGAAAGACGTGCTGGTTAGGGTACATTGATCCGAACAGGCGCCGGAGTGTGGCGATGAGGGGATTTTCACAGTGACTTCACTGCAGTGTTAATGTCAGCCTTACTTGTGACTAATAAATAAACTTTAGCCATAGTGGAGAGATTGGAGAAACTTGGTTTGTTCTCACTGGAACGATGGAGGTTGAGGGGAGTCCTGATAGAAGTCTACAAGATTATGAGGGGCATGGACAGAGTGGATAGTCAGAAGCTTTTTCCCAGGGTGGAAGAGTCAATTACTAGGGGGCGCAGGTTTAAGGTGCGAGGGGCAAGGTTTAAAGGAGATGTACGAGGCAGATTTTTTACACAGAGTAGTGGGTGCCTGGAACTCGTTGCCGGGGGAGGTAGTGGAAGCAGATACGGTAGTGAGTTTTAAGGAGTATCTTGACAAATACATGAATAGGATGGGAATAGAGGGATATGGTCCCCGGAAGGGTAGGGGGTTTTAGCTCAGTCGGGCAGCATGGTTGGTGCAGGCTTGGAGGGCCAAAGGGCCTGTCCCTGTGTTGCAATTTTCATTGTTCATAGAATCATAGAAACCCTACAGTGCAGAAGGAGGCCATTTGGCCCATCGAGTCTGCACCGACCACAATCCCACCCAGGCCCTACCCGCTAATCCCTTTTTTTTTAACCCGCTAATTTACCCGCTAATCCCTCTAACCTACGCATCCCAGGACTTTAAGGGGCAATTTTTAACCTGGCCAATCAACCTAACCCGCACATCTTTGGACTGTGGGAGGAAACCGGAGCACCCGGAGGAAACCCACGCAGACACGAGGAGAATGTGCAAACTCCACACAGACAGTGACCCAAGCCGGGAATCGAACCCGGGACCCTGGAGCTGTGAAGCAGCAGTGCTAACCACTGTGCTACCGTGCCGCCAACCACTGTGCTACCGTGTTCTTTGGTATGACGGGGTGACCATGGAGACTAAATTTACCAAGTTATAAGGTAAGGGAATTAGGGGATATGGGGATCAGGCGGGTAAGTGGAACTGATCCACTTCAGATCAGCCATGATCTTATTGAATGGCGGGGCAGGCTCGAGGGGCTAGATGGCCCACTCCTGCTCCTATTTCTTATGTTCTTATGTTCTTATGACAGTGTGGAGGGAGCTTTACTCTGTATCTAACCAGTGTCCAATCTTGTTTCTCGACAGACCATGTTTCTGCCGCACCAGGTAAGAATAAGTCACCTTGTACAAATGACTCACATTTGAGTCTTCAATTCAGATTTCTGCTAAAGCTTTTTACAAGTTAACTTTTCCCATGTGAGAAATACCCCTTGATTATGCTGGCTGCTTTGCCGAGGCAGCGGGAAGTGTAGACAGAGTCAATGGATGGGAGGCTGGTTTGCGTGATGGACTGGGTTTCGTTCAATACCTGTAGAGCCCCCTGGTCCAAAATGAATGATTGGCTAAATTGAATTCCATCGTGAAAACCTTTGTCTCCTGACTTACTCCAGCAAGCTTTGTTTTATTTAATATTTCTGTCAGCATTGCCTTTTCTCCTTGTGGGACCTGTAAATTAGAGCTCGGCCTCCATGACATCACACAAGACACTAATAAGTCCCGTGAATCGTAAATAATCCATTCGCAGTTAAGCGCACCCACCAAGCAAGATCTATTCTTTAGGGGAGGCGTTGGCCGAGTGATATTGTCACTGATTTAGTCATCCTGAGACTCCAGGTAAGTACTGAGTGCAGTTCTGGTCACCCCACTCTAGGAAGGAGAACATGCTCCTGTCTCCATCAAGGGGACAAAGTGAAAAGGGCCGAGAGCTTCAAGTTTTTAGGTGTCCAGATCACCAACAACCTGTCCTGGTCCCCCCCATGCCGACACTATAGTTAAGAAAGCCCCACCAACGCCTCTACTTTCTCAGAAGGCTAAGGAAATTTGGCATGTCAGCTACGACTCTCACCAACTTTTACAGATGCACCATAGAAAGCATTCTTTCTGGTTGTATCACAGCTTGGTCTGGGCTCCTGCTCTGCCCAAGACCGCAAGAAACTACAAAAGGTCGTGAATGTAGCCCAATCCATCACGCAAACCAGCCTCCCATCCATTGACTCTGTCTACACTTAGAACATAGAACATTACAGCGCAGTACAGGCCCTTCGGCCCTCGATGTTGCGCCGACCAGTGGAACCAATCTAAAGCCCCTCTAATCTACACTATTCCAATAACATCCATATTTATCCAATAACCACTTGAACGCTCTCAACGTTGACGAGTCCACCACTGCTGCAGGCAGGGCATTCCACGCCCTTACTACTCTCTGAGTAAAGAACCTACCTCTAACATCTGTCCTATATCTCTCACCCCTCAATTTAAAGCTATGTCCCCTCGTGCTAGCCAACACCATCTGAGGAAAAAGGCTCTCACTATCCACCCTATCGAATCCTCTGATCATCTTGTATGCCTCTATTAAGTCACCTCTTAACCTTCTTCTCTCTAACGAAAACAACCTCAAGCCCCTCAGCCTTTCCTCATACGATTTTCCCACCATACCAGGCAACATCCTGGTAAATCTCCTCTGCACCCTTTCCAACACTTCCACATCTTTCCTATAATACGGCGACCAGAACTGTACGCAATACTCCAAATGCGGCCGCACCAGAGTTTTGTACAGTTGCAGCATGACCTCCTGGCTCCGAAACTCAATCCCTCTATCAATAAAAGCTAATACACCGTACCCCTTCTTAACAACCCTATCAACCTGGATGCCAACTTTCAGGGATCTATGCACATGGACACCCAGATCCCTCTGTTCATCCACACGACCAAGTATCTTACCATTAGCCCAGTACTCTGTATTCCAGTTCCTCCTTCCAAAGTGAATCACCTCACACTTTTCCGCATTAAACTCCATTTGCCACCTCTCAGCCCAGCTCTGCAGCTTATCTATGTCCCTCTGTAACCTGCCACTTCCCTCCGCACTGTCTACAACTCCACCGACTTTAGTGTCATCCGCAAATTTACTAATCCATCCTTCCACGCCCTCATCCAAGTCATTAATAAAAACGACAAACAGCAGTGGCCCCAAAACAGATCCTTGCGGTACACCACTAGTAACTGAACTCCAGGATGAATATTTCCCATCAACCACCACCCTCTGTTTTCTTACAGCTAGCCAATTCCTGATCCAAACCGCTAAATCATCCTCAATCCCATGTGTCCGTTTTTTCTGCAAAAGCT
This sequence comes from Mustelus asterias, assembly GCF_964213995.1. Classification (NCBI taxonomy): domain Eukaryota; kingdom Metazoa; phylum Chordata; class Chondrichthyes; order Carcharhiniformes; family Triakidae; genus Mustelus; species Mustelus asterias. The sequence continues at coordinate 253,097 of NW_027590343.1, read as the reverse complement.
TACCATGGGGCTTACTTCCCGCTGCCTCGGCTGAGCAGGCAGCATAATTAAGGACCCCACACACCCCGGACATTCTCTCTTCCACCTTCTTCCATCGGGAAAAAGATACAAAACTCTGAGGTCACGTACCGACCGACTCAAGAACAGCTTCTTCCCTGCTGCCGTCAGACTTTTGAATGGACCTACCTCGCATTAAGTTGATCTTTCTCTACACCCCTAGCTGTGACTGTAACACTACATTCTGCACCCTCTCCTTTCCTTCTCTATGAACGGTATGCTTTGTCTGTATAGCGCGCAAGAAACAATACTTTTCACTGTATGTTAATACATGTGCCAATAATAAATCAAATCAAATCAAAAAATGTGACTGCACTGGAGGGGGTGCACAGGAGATTCACCAGGATGCTGCCTGGGATGGAACATTTCAGTTATGAAGAGAGGTTGGATAAGCTTGGGTTGTTCTCTCTGGAGCAGAGAAGACTGAGGGGCGACCTGATTGAGGTAGAACATAGAACAGTACAGCACAGAACAGGCCCTTCGGCCCACGATGTTGTGCCGAGCTTTATCTGAAACCAAGATCAAGCTATCCCACTCCCTATCATCCTGGTGTGCTCCATGTGCCTATCCAATAACCGCTTAAATGTTCCTAAAGTGTCTGACTCCACTATCACTGCAGGCAGTCCATTCCACACCCCAACCACTCTCTGCGTAAAGAACCTACCTCTGATATCCTTCCTATATCTCCCACCACGAACCCTACAGTTAGGCCCCCTTGTAATAGCTCCATCCACCCGAGGAAATAGTCTTTGAACGTTCACTCTATCTATCCACTTCATCATTTTATTAACCTCTATTAAGTCTCCCCTCAGCCTCCTCCGCTCCAGAGAGAACAGCCCTAGCTCCCTCAACCTTTCCTCATAAGACCTACCCTCCAAACCAGGCAGCATCCTGGTCAATCTCCTCTGCACTCTTTCCAGCGCTTCCACATCCTTCTTATAGTGAGGTGACCAGAACTGCACACAATATTCCAAATGTGGTCTCACCAAGGTCCTGTACAGTTGCAGCATAACCCCACGGCTCTTAAACTCCAACCCCCTGTTAATAAAAGCTAACACACTATAGGCCTTCTTCACAGCTCTATCCACTTGAGTGGCAACCTTTAGAGATCTGTGGATCTGGACCCCAAGATCCCTCTGTTCCTCCACACTCTTCAGAACCCTACCTTTGACCCTGTAATCCACATTTAAATTAGTCCTACCAAAATGAATCACCTCACATTTATCAGGGTTAAACTCCATTTGCCATTTTTCAGCCCAGCTTTGCATCCTATCTATGTCTCTTTGCGGCCTACAACAGCCCTCCACCTCATCCACTACTCCACCAATCTTGGTGTCATCAGCAAATTTACTGATCCACCCTTCAGCCCCCTCCTTTAAGTCATTAATAAAAATCACAAAGAGCAGAGGACCAAGCACTGATCCCTGTGGCACTCCGCTAGCAATCTGCCTCCAATCCGAAAATTTTCCATCCACCACCACCCTCTGTCTTCGATCAGACAGCCAGTTACCTATCCAATCGGCCAACTTTCCCTCTATCCCACACCTCCTTACTTTCATCATAAGCCGACCATGGGGGACCTTATCAAACGCCTTACTAAAATCCATGTATATGACATCAACTGCCCTACCTTCATCAACACACTTCGTTACCTCCTCAAAAAATTCTATCAAATTTGTGAGGCACGACTTGCCCTTCACGAATCCGTGCTGACTATCCCGGATTAATCCGCATCTTTCTAAATGGTCGTAAATCCCATCCCTAAGGACCTTTTCCATCAACTTACCAACCACCGAAGTAAGACTAACCGGTCTATAATTACCAGGGTCATTTCTATTCCCTTTCTTAAACAGAGGAACAACATTCGCCATTCTCCAGTCCTCTGGCACCATCCCCATGGACAGTGAGGACCCAAAGATCAAAGCCAAAGGCTCTGCAATCTCATCCCTTGCCTCCCAAAGAATCCTAGGATATATTTCATCAGGCCAAGGGGACCTGGGACAGAGGTGTTCAAGATTATGAGGGGCATGGAGAGGGTGGATAGGGAGCAGTTGTTCCCCTTTGTTGAAGGGTTAGTTATGAGGGGGCACAAGTTAAAAGTGAGGGGTTGGGAGGTTTAGGGGGGAGATTTGAGGGAAAGCTTTTTTTACCTCAGAGGGTGGTGAGGGTCTGGAATGCGCTGCCTGGGAGAGGGGTGGAGGCGGGATGCCTCACATCCTTTAAAAAGTATTTGGATGAGTACTTGGCTCGCCATGACTTCAGGGCTCTGGGCCAAGTGCTGGCAAGTGGGATTAGGTGGGAAGGTCAGGGCCTTTCATGCATTGGTGCAGACTCGATGGGCCGAAGGGCCTCTTCTGCACTGGAGGATTCTGTGATTCTGTGAAGAGCTGGGACCCAGGTTCGAATCCCGCCATATCAGATGGTGAAATTCGAATCAATAAAAATTTACAATCTACTGATGACCAATTGTCGGAAAAACCCATCTGGGTCACATGATGTCCTTTAGGGAAGGAAGCCTTCCGTCCTGACCCAGGCCTAGCTTACATGTGACTCCAGAGGCACGGCAATGTGGGTTGACTCTCGACTGCTCTCGAGGGCAAATGCTGGCCCTCCCATATCCTGTAAATAAATAAAACCAAAACAAAACTCCTCGGAGTGAAGGTGAAGGGGGGGAGGTTTAACACAGATATCAGAAGGACATATTTTACACAGAGGGTCGTGGGGGCCTGGAATGTGTTGCCGGGCAAGGTGGTGGAGGCGGACACACTGGGAACGTTTAAGACTTATCTAGACAGCCATATGAACGGAGTGGGAATGGAGGGATACAAAAGAGTGGTCTAGTTTGGACCAGGGAGCGGCGCGGGCTAATTGTTCCTTGTTTCTCGTTTCAAGGCTTCATTCTATGATCATCTTGCTGGTGCCAGTACAGAGCGAGACTGCGGATAGTTGGGAACCTGTCTCGGGGACAGGGAATTCAGATGGTGTTCGTAAAGCAGAAGTGGAAATGAATAGGGTTGGGAAGCATTTTCTGATCAGGGCCAGTGTGATCTCCTGGACTCGTTTCGATCGCCTCAGGGGGTCGGAGAGGAATTTCCCAGATTTTTTTCCCCCCATATTGGCCCTGGGGTTTTCACTCTGGGTTTTCGCCTCTCCCTGGAGATCACATGGTCTGGAATGGGGGGGTGGGGGTGAGTTAATAGGTTGTGATGAGCAAAGCATCGTAGCTGTGAGGGACAGCTCGGTGGATAGGATATTAGGATGTAGATAGGCTGGAAAATTGGGCGGGGATCCTGGATTCAGGATTCAATCCTGGACCGGGGAGCGGCGCGGGCTTGGAGGGCCGAAGGGCCTGTTCCTGTGCTGTATTGTTCTTTGTTCTTTGGATACTGAAGCAGTCCATGCTCAAATGCCACAAGATCTGGACAATATCCAGGCTCGGGCTGACAAGTGGCAAATAACATTCATGCCACACAAATGCCAGGCAATGGCCATCACTCTAACACTCAAACCACCACCCTTAACATTCAATGGTGTAACCATCACCGAACCCCTCCATTATCAACATCCTTGGGGTAACCATTGACCTGAAACTCAACTGGACTCAACACATAAACACGGTGGCTACAAGAACAGGTCAGAGGCTAGGGATACTGCGAGTAACTTACCTCCTGGCTCCCCCAAAGCCTGTCCACCATCTACAAGGACACAAGTCAGGAGTGTGATGGAATACTCCCCACTTGCCTGGATGGGTGCGGCTCCAACAACACTCAAGAAGCTCAACACCATCCAGGACAAAGCAGCCCCCCAAGATTGGCACCACATCTACAAACATTCACTCCCTCACCACCAACGCTCAGTAGCAGCAGTGTGTACTATCGACAAGATTCACTGCAGCAATTCACCAAAGATCCTTAGACAGCACCTTCCAAACCCACGACCACTTCCATCTAGAAGGACGAGGGCAGCAGATACATGGGAACACCACCACCTGCAAGTTCCCCTCCGAGACACTCACCATCCTGACTTGGAAATATATCGGCCGTTCCTTCGCAGTCGCTGGGTCAAAATCCTGGAATTCTCTGCCCAATGGCATTGTGGGTCAGCCCACAGAACATGGACTGCAGCGATTCAAGATGGCGGCTCACGCCAACTTCTCAAGACGCAACTAGGGATGGGCAATAAATGCTGGGCCTAGCCAGCGACGCCCATGTCCCATGAATGAATGAAAAAAAAATTCACCTTAATCGTGGCTGATTATCGAATTCAATATCCTGATTCCTCCCCCCCCTTCCCCCCCTTTTCCCTCGATCCCTTTAGCCCCAAGAGCGGTATCTAATTTCTTCTTGAATTCATGCAACGTTTTGGCCTCAACTCCTGATGCGCGTTATCATACACGAGGCTTGATGCTCAGGAAATAAAGGCTTTTATTTGCTGTAACGAAGCAGCTACCAATTATATACACGATCCCAGACTGAGGGGTCCCAGCCAGAGCAGGGACTCTTATCCCTCTTCCAGGAGGCGGAGACCGACTGGGATGTACCACAACACTACAGTACAAAGGTGTAACAACCCCACCCTAACCCCAACAGCAACAAGTAGCACAACCCATCCCTAACCCAACAGCAACATATATACATCCTTGTAGTACTGGCCAGACCCTGGTTCAGTACTATCCAGTGGGAACCAACGATGGTTCATCACAACTACTTGCTGTGGGAGTGAATTCCACTCATTCATCACCCTCTGGGTGAAGACATTACTCCTCACCTCAGTCCTAAAAGGTTTACCCCTTATCCTCAAACTGTGACCCCCTGGTTCTGGACTCCCCCCCCCACCATCGGGAACATTCATGGAAAAGAATTATAGAATCCCTACAGTGCAGAAGGAGGCCATTCGGCCCATTGAGTCTGCGCCGACCACAATCCCACCCAGCCTCTATCCCTATAGCCCCGATATTTACCAGGTCAGTCCCCCTGACAGTAAGTGGCAATTTGTCATGGCCAAAATGCACCCTAACCTACACGTCTTTCGGACTGTGGGAGGAAACCGGAGCACCCGGAGGAAACCCACGCCGACACGGGGAGAATGTGCAGACTCCACACAGACAGTGACCCGAGTCGGGAATCGAACCCAGGACCCTGGAGCTGTGAGGCAGCAGTGATTTGATTTGATTTATTATTGTCACATGTATTAGCATATAACAAAGAACAAAGAACAATACAGCACAGGAACAGGCACTTCGGCCCTCCAAGCCCGCGCCGCTCCCCGGTCCAGGATTGAATCCTGAATCCAGGATCCCCGCCCAATTTTCCAGCCTATCTACATACCAATATCCTATCCACCGAGCTGTCCCTCACAGCTACGATGCTTTGTTCATCACAACCTATTAACTCACCCCCACCCCCCCATTCCTGACCATGTGATCTCCAGGGAGAGGCGAAAACCCAGAGTGAAAACCCCAGGGCCAATATAGGGGAAAAAAAATCTGGGAAATTCCTCTCCGACCCCCTGAGGCGATCGAAACGAGTCCAGGAGATCACACTGGCCCTGATCGGAAAATGCTTCCCAACCCTAGTCATTTCCACTTCCACGAACACCATATGAATTCCCTGCCCCCGAGACAGGTTCCCAACTATCCGCAGTCTCGCTCTGTACTGGCACCAGCAAGATGATCATAGAATGAAGCCTTGAAACGAGAAACAAGGAACAATTAGCCCGCGCCGCTCCCTGGTCCAAACTAGACCACTCTTTTGTATCCCTCCATTCCCACTCCGTTCATATAGCTGTCTAGATAAGTCTTAAACGTTCCCAGTGTGTCCGCCTCCACCACCTAACCTACACATCTTTGGACATTAAGGGTCAATTTAGCACGGCCAATCCACCTAACCTGCACATCTTTGGACACTAAGGGGCAATTTAGCATGGCCAATCCATCCAACCTGCACATCTTTGGACACCTACAGGCAATTTAGCATGGCCAATCCACCTAACCTACACATCTTTGGACACTAAGGGGCAATTTAGCATGGCCAATCCACCTAACCTACACATCTTTGGACACTAAGGGGCAATTTAGCATGGCCAATCCACCTAACCTACACATCTTTGGACACTAAGGGGCAATTTAGCATGGCCAATCCCTCTAACCTGCACATCTTTTGAGTGTGGGAGGAAACTGGAGCTCCCGGAGGAAACCCACGCAGACACGGGGAGAAGGTGCAAACTCCACACAGACAGCGACCCGAGCCGGGAATCGAACCCAGATTCCTGGCGCTGTGAGGCAGCAGTGCGAACCCACTGTGCCACCGTGCCACCCCATTTTGTCCGATTACATTGAAACAGTTCAGTGGGTTTTTGCTTTTGTAACTCAAACGCTTTATGATGAGGTGGCCAAGTGGTTAAGGCGATGGACTGCTTTGTGCTGCGTGAGTTCGAATCCCATCCTCGCATATGATGCCTTCCCCCTGTCTGCACGTTGGCCCACTCTTTGGGGCAGCACAGTGGTTAGCACTGCTGCCTCACAGCGACAGAGACCTGGGTTCGATTCCCGGCTTGGGTCTCTGTCTCTCTCTCTTCTGCACTACAGGATTCTGTGATAAGTTGTGGAAATCAGCTTAATATTGCAAATTTAAATTGCCCCTTGATGAAATGTTGTGGGACTGGTTGGTGTGCGGCTAAAGTCCCCAAAACCGCCCAAAAGAAGCTTTTGCAGATCTAAATTTGCTCTTTAAGAAAAGCTTTTGACATAACTTCATTACTTGAGAAAGCAGGAAAAGGGACTCCAGAATTACAAGGGGATTCAGGCAGCAATGATAACAAAGAACAAAGAACAATACAGCACAGGAACAGGCCCTTCGGCCCTCCAAGCCCGTGCCGCTCCCTGGTCCAAACTAGACCATTCTTTTGTATCCCTCCATTCCCACTCCGTTCATGTGGCTGTCTAGATAAGTCTTAAACGTTCCCAGTGTGTCCGCCTCCACCACCTTGCCCGGCAGCGCATTCCAGGCCCCCACCACCCTCTGTGTAAAATACGTCCTTCTGATATCCGTGTTAAACCTCCCCCCCTTCACCTTGAACCCATGACCCCTCGTGAACGTCACCACCGACCTGGGGAAAAGCTTCCCACCGTTCACCCTATCTATGCCTTTCATAATTTTATACACCTCTATTAGGTCACCCCTCATCCTCCGTCTTTCCAAGGAGAACAACCCCAGTTTACCCAATCACTCCTCATAACTAAGCCCCTCCATACCAGGCAACATCCTGGTAAACCTCCTCTGTACTCTCTCCAAAGCCTCCACGTCCTTCTGGTAGTGTGGCGACCAGAACTGGACGCAGTATTCCAAATGCGGCCGAACCAACGTTCTATACAGCTGCAACATCAGACCCCAACTTTTATACTCTATGCCCCGTCCTATAAAGGCAAGCATGCCATATGCCTTCTTCACTACCTTCTCCGCCTGTGACGTCACCTTCAAGGATCTGTGGACTTGCACACCCAGGTCCCTCTGCGTATCTACACCCTTTACGGTTCTGCCATTTATCGTATAGCTCCTCCCTACATTATTTCTACCAAAATGCATCACTTCGCATTGATCAGGATTGAACTCCATCTGCCATTTCTTTGCCCAAATTTCTTCGATTAGAGGGAGAAATCTCATGTAATCCACGCTGATAGGGTTCGGTATTAAGGGACACAGAACCCAATGGCTTTGTGATATAGATCAGCCACGGTGGCACTGTGGTTAGCGCTGCTGCCTCACAGCGACAGGGACCCAGGTTCGATTCCCGGTTTGGGTCACTGCCTGTGCAGAGTTTGCACATTCTCCCCATGTCTGCGTGGGTTTCCTCCCACAGTCCGAAAGACGAGCTGGTTAGGGTTCATTGGCCGTGCTAAATTCCCCCTCAGTGTAACCCGAACAGGAGTGTGGCGACGAGGGGATTTTCACAGTAACTTCATTGCAGTGTTAAGGTAAGCTGACTTCTGACACCAATAAATAAACTAAACTTCAAATACATGTTTTCTGTCCACAGCGAAAGCAGTTACTCCAAAAGGTAAGGATTTTATCATTCTTTTCGAATACCTTCCAAAACGCATCCCCAAATACAAACCCCTACCTTCTATTGACAGATTCACAGAGCGACAATTTAGGGTTAAGGGAATTAAGGGTTATGGTGAGCGGGCGGGTAGGTGGAGCTGAGTCCACGAAAAGATCAGCCATGATCTTATTGAATGGTGGGGCAGGCTCGAGGGGCCAGATTTTGGTAGGAATAACAGCAAAATGGACTATTTAAATGGTAAAAAATTGCAGCATGCTGCTGTGCAGAGGGACCTGGGTGTCCTTGTGCATGAGACCATACGACATAGGAGCAGAATTAGGCCACTCGGCCCATCGAGTCTGCTCCTCCATTCAATCATGGCTGATATTTTTCTCATCCTTATTCTCCTGCCTTTTCCCCATAACCCCTGATCCCCTTATTCATCAAGAACCTACCTATCTCTGTCTTAAAGACACTCAATGACCCGGCATCCACAGCCTTCTGCGGCAAAGAGTTCCACAGATTCACCACTCTCTGGCTGAAGAAATCCCTCCTCATCTCTGTTTTAAAGGAGGTTGTGCCCTCTGGAGGGTAGATTAGAGGGATTAGTGGAGTAAATGTGTTCGGTTATGGGAACAGGGCCTGGGTGGGATTGTTGTTGGTGCAGACTCGATGGGCGGAATGGCCTCCTTCTGCACTGTAGGGATTCTATGATTCTATGATTCAACTTTTAACAACTTTTAATAACCTATTGAAACGTGGAATGGAAGTTCAGTACCATTGATGTAGCTGGTTTCTCGTGAGGCTCAGAATAAAGGGGCACCCACTTAAACTGAGATGAGAATACATTCCTTGTCTCAGAGGTTACAGAAACATCGAATCCCTACAGTGCAGAAGGAGGCCATTCGGCCCATCGAGTCTGCACCGACCACAATCCCACCCTGACCCTATTCCCCGTTTAGGTACCCTGCTGATCCCTCGAACCTATCACATCCCGGGTCACTAAGGGTTAATCTGGCACGCCCAATCAACCTAACCCGCACATAGGACGGCACAGTGGCACAGTGGGTTAGCACTGCTGCCTCACAGCGCCAGGGACCCCGGGTTCGATTCCCGGCTTGGGTCACTGTCCGTGCGGAGTCTGCACGTTCTCCCCATGTCTGCGTGGGTTTCCTCCGGGTGCTCCGGTTTCTTCCTACACTCCAAAGATGTGCAGGTTAGGTGGATTGGCCATGCTAAATTGTCCCTTAGTGTCCAAAGATGTGTAGGTTAGGTGGATTGGCCATGCTAAATTGCCCCTTAGTGTCCAAAGATGTGGAGGTTAGGTGGATTGGCCATGCTAAATTGTCCCTTAGTGTCGAAAGATGTGCAGGTTAGGTGGATTGGCCATGTTAAATTGCCCCGTAGTGTCCAAAGATGTGTAGGTTAGGTGGATTGGCCATGCTAAATTGCCCCTTAGTGTCCAAAGATGTGTAGGTTAGGTGGATTGGCCATGCTAAATTGCCCCTTAGTGTCCAAAGATGTGTAGGTTAGGGTGGATTGGCCATGCTAAATTGCCCCTTAGTGTCCAAAGATGTGTAGGTTAGGGTGGATTGGATATGCGAAATTGCCCCTTAGTGTCCAAAGATGTGTAGGTTAGGTGGATTGGCCATGCTAAATTGCCCCTTAGTGTCCAAAGATGTGCAGGTTAGGTGGATTGGCCATGATAAATTGCCCCTTAGTGTCCAGATGTGTAGGTTAGGTGGATTGGCCATGATAAATTGTCCCTTAGTGTCCAAAGATGTGCAGGTTAGGTGGATTGGCCATGCTAAATTGCCCCTTAGTGTCCAAAGATGTACAGGTTAGGTGGATTGGCCATGCTAAATTGCCCCTTAGTGTCCAAAGATGTGCAGGTTAGGTGGATTGGCCATGCTAAATTGCCCGTAGTGTCCAAAGATATGTAGGTTTGGTGGATTGGCCATGCTAAATTGCCCCTTAGTGTCCAATGATATGCGGATTAAGTGGATTGGCCATGCTAAATTGTCCCTTAGTGTCCAAAGATGTGAAGGTTAGGTGGATTGGCCATGCTAAATTGCCCCTTAGTGTCCAAAGATGTGCAGGTTAGGTGGATTGGCCATGCTAAATTCTCCCTCAGTGTACCCGAATAGGTGCCGGAGTGTGGCGACTCGGGTGTTTTCACAGTAACATCATCGCAGTGTGAATGTAAGCCTACTTGTGACTAATGAGAGCGGCAAGATGGCACAGTGGGTTAGCACTGCTGCCTCCCAGTGCACGGATTTGGGTTCGATTCCCAGCTTGGGTTACTGTCTGTGTGGAGTCTGCACATTCTCCCCGGGTCTGCGTGGGTTTCCTCCCACAGTCCAAAGATGTGCAGGTTAGGGTGTATTGGCTGTGCTAAATTGTCCCTTAGTGTCCAAAGATGTGCAGGTTAGGGTGGATTGGCCATGCTAAATTGTCCCTTAGTGTCCAAAGATGTGCAGGTTAGGTGGATTGGCCATGCTAAATTGCCCCTTAGTGTCCAAAGATGTGTAGGTTGGGTGGATTGGCCATGCTAAATTGCTCCTTAGTGTCCAACGATGTGCAGGTTAGGTGGATTGGCCATGCTAAATTGCCCCTTAGTGTCCAAAGATGTGCAGGTTAGGTGGATTGGCCATTCCAAATTGCCCCTTAGTGTCCAAAGATGTGCAGGTTAGGTGGATTGGCCATGCTAAATTGTCCCTTAGTGCCCAAAGATGTGCAGGTTGGGTGGATTGGCCATGCTAAATTGCCCCTTAGTGTCCAAAGATGTGCAGGTTAGGTGGATTGGCCATGCTAAATTGTCCCTTAGTGTCGAAAGATGTGCAGGTTAGGTGGATTGGCCATGCTAAATTGCCCCGTAGTGTCCAAAGATGTGTAGGTTAGGTGGATTGGCCATGCTAAATTGCCCCTTAGTGTCCAAAGATGTGTAGGTTAGGTGGATTGGCCATGCTAAATTGCCCCTTAGTGTCCAAAGATGTGTAGGTTAGGGTGGATTGGATATGCGAAATTGTCCCTTAGTGTCCAAAGATGTGTAGGTTAGGTGGATTGGCCATGCTAAATTGCCCCTTAGTGTCCAAAGATGTGTAGGTTAGGTGGATTGGCCATGCTAAATTGCCCCTTAGTGTCCAAAGATGTGCAGGTTAGGTGGATTGGCCATGCTAAATTGCCCCTTAGTGTCCAAAGATGTGCAGGTTAGGTGGATTGGCCATGCTAAATTGCCCGTAGTGTCCAAAGATATGTAGGTTTGGTGGATTGGCCATGCTAAATTGCCCCTTAGTGTCCAATGATATGCGGATTAAGTGGATTGGCCATGCTAAATTGTCCCTTAGTGTCCAAAGATGTGAAGGTTAGGTGGATTGGCCATGCTAAATTGTCCCTTAGTGTGCAAAGATGTGCAGGTTAGGTGGATTGGCCATGCTAAATTGCCCCTTAGTGTCCAAAGATGTGCAGGTTAGGTGGATTGGCCATGCTAAATTCTCCCTCAGTGTACCCGAATAGGTGCCGGAGTGTGGCGACTCGGGTGTTTTCACAGTAACATCATCGCAGTGTGAATGTAAGCCTACTTGTGACTAATGAGAGCGGCAAGATGGCACAGTGGGTTAGCACTGCTGCCTCCCAGTGCACGGATTTGGGTTCGATTCCCAGCTTGGGTTACTGTCTGTGTGGAGTCTGCACATTCTCCCCGGGTCTGCGGGGGTTTCCTCCCACAGTCCAAAGATGTGCAGGTTAGGGTGTATTGGCTGTGCTAAATTGTCCCTTAGTGTCCAAAGATGTGCAGGTTAGGGTGGATTGGCCATGCTAAATTGCCCCTTAGTGTCCAAAGATGTGTAGGTTGGGTGGATTGGCCATGCTAAATTGCTCCTTAGTGTCCAACGATGTGCAGGTTAGGTGGATTGGCCATGCTAAATTGCCCCTTAGTGTCCAAAGATGTGCAGGTTAGGTGGATTGGCCATTCCAAATTGCCCCTTAGTGTCCAAAGATGTGCAGGTTAGGTGGATTGGCCATGCTAAATTGTCCCTTAGTGCCCAAAGATGTGCAGGTTGGGTGGATTGGCCATGCTAAATTGCCCCTTAGTGTCCAAAGATGTGCAGGTTAGGTGGATTGGCCATGCTAAATTGTCCCTTAGTGTCCAAAGATGTGCAGGTTAGGTGGATTAGCCATGCTAAATTGCCCCTTAGTGTCCAAAGATGTGCAGGTTAGGTGGATTGGCCATGCTAAATTGCCCCTTAGTGTCCAAAGATGTGCAGGTTAGGTGGATTGGCCGTGCTAAATTGCCCCTTAGTGTCCAAAGATGTGCAGGTTAGGTGGATTGGCCGTGCTAAATTGCCCCTTAGTGTCCAAAGATGTGCAGGTTAGGTGGATTGGCCGTGCTAAATTGCCCCTTAGTGTCCAAAGATGTGCAGGTTAGGTGGATTGGCCGTGCTAAATTGCCCCTTAGTGTCCAAAGATGTGCAGGTTAGGTGGATTGGCCGTGCTAAATTGCCCCTTAGTGTCCAAAGATGTGCAGGTTAGGTGGATTGGCCGTGCTAAATTGCCCCTTAGTGTCCAAAGATGTGCAGGTTAGGTGGATTGGCCATGCTAAATTGCCCCTTAGTGTCCAAAGATGTGCAGGTTAGGTGGATTGGCCATGCTAAATTGCCCCTTAGTTCCAAAGATGTGCAGGTTAGGTGGATTGGCCATGCTAAATTGCCCCTTAGTTCCAAAGATGTGCAGGTTAAGTGGATTGGCCATGCTAAATTGCCCCTTAGTTCCAAAGATGTGTAGGTTAGGTGGATTGGCCATGCTAAATTGCCCCTTAGTTCCAAAGATGTGCAGGTTAAGTGGATTGGCCATGCTAAATTGCTCCTTAGTTCCAAAGATGTGCAGGTTCAGTGGAGTGGCCATGCTAAATTGCCCCTTAGTTCCAAAGATGTGCAGGTTGGGTGGATTTTCCATGCTAAATTGCTCCTTAGTGTCCAAGGATGTGCAGGTTTGGTGGATTGGCCATGCTAAATTGCCACTTAGTGTCAGGGAAGGCTAGCCGGGTAAATATGTGGGGCGAGAGGGATAGGGGCTGGGTGTGATTGTGGTCGGTGCAGACTCGATGGGCCGAATGGCCTCCTTGTACACTGTCGGAATTCTATGAACAAATGAACTTAAACTATCTTTGGACTGTGGGAGGAAACCGGAGCACCCGGAGGAAACCCACGCAGACACGGGGAGAACGTGCAGACTCCGCACAGACGGTGACCCCAAGCTGGGAATCGAACCCGGGTCCCTGGAACTGCGAGGCAGCAGTGCTAACCCACCGTGTCTTTGGAACTCCTTAGAGAGCTGTGCGGAGTCCTCGGGACTATTTCGGGCTGAGACAAGTAAGATTCTCCATCGGGACGGGAATCCAGGGTTACGGGAAAAGGGCGGGATAGTGGACGGGTCGAATGGCGGATCCACCGCGATCGTGTTGGCAGGTGTGAGGGGCCGAATGGCCTCCGGCTGTGCCTGTTTCTTATGGGCTTTCGGGGCAGCCTCGCTCACCATTTCACTTACCCAGGCTTTTCTCGTTGCCTTCTGGACGAAAGGAATATTTCACTCGTCCTTGGGTTATCCTCCCTCTCCCCTCTTTCCCCGGTGCTGTGCGGTCGTCTTATCGATCCAGATGAGAACAAAATCCTCCGGCACGACACAGTCCGTTCATCTTCCAGCTGTGCTGCTCTACCAAAAACAAAAGTCAAGCATCTTATTCAGTTAAATGATGAATGTTCTCCAGTAATAGAGGAGGCCGAACGGTTCTCAAACCGGCACTGCTGCCATGAATTGTTCAAATGCTCCCTCGCCTGTCCTGTTCAGGCACTGCAACTCTGGAATATATCCAAAATTAAACCTCTCTGAGAAACACTGCGAGTGGCAGAACTTCAGAGTACTGGAAAGAAATTAAAGGAGTGTACATATTACAGAGAAGGTGGAAGCCTTAAAGCACATTGATGCGCGATATAACACACGAGAGGCATGATGTACCCGGGAAATAAAGGCTTTTATTGGCAACAATAACAGAGCTACCATATACAGTACATGATCCCAGACTAAAGGGTCACCAGGCAGAGCAGTGACCTTTACACCTCTCCCAGGAGGCGGAGCACGGCTGGGGTGGCACAGTGGTTAGCACTGCTGCTTCACAGCTCCAAGGACCATAAGACCATAAGACATAGGAGCGGAAGTAAGGCCATTCGGCCCATCGAGTCCACTCCACCATTCAATCATGGTTGATTTCAACTCCATTTACCCGCTCTCTCCCCATAGCCCTTAATTCCTCGAGAAATCAAGAATTTATCAATTTCTGTCTTGAAGACGCTCAACGTCTCGGCCTCCACAGCCCTCTGTGGCAATGAATTCCACAGACCCACCACTCTCTGGCTGAAGAAATTTCTCCTCATCTCTGTTCTAAAGTGACTCCCTTTTATTCTAAGGCTGTGCCCCCGCGTCCTAGTCTCCCCTGTTAATGGAAACAACTTCCCTACGTCCATCCTATCTAAGCCGTTCATTATCTTGTAAGTTTCTATTAGATCTCCCCTCAACCTCCTAAACTCCAATGAATATAATCCCACGATCCTCAGACGTTCATCGTATGTCAGGCCTACCATTCCTGGGATCATCCGTGTGAATCTCCGCTGGACCCGCTCCAGTGCCAGTATGTCCTTCCTGAGGTGTGGGGCCCAAAATTGCTCACAGTACTCCAAATGGGGCCTAATCAGTGCTTTATAAAGCCTCAGAAGTACATCCCTGCTTTTGTATTCCAAGCCTCTTGAGATAAATGACAACATTACATTTGCTTTCTTAATTACGGACTCAACCTGCAAGTTTACCTTTAGAGAATCCTGGACTAGGACTCCCAAGTCCCTTTGCACTTTAGCATTATGGATTTTGTCACCGTTTAGAAAATAGTCCATGCCTCTATTCTTTTTTCCAAAGTGCAAGACCTCGCACTTGCCCACGTTGAAATTCATCAGCCACTTCTTGGACCACTCTCCTAAACTGTCTAAATCTTTCTGCAGCCTCCCCACCTCCTCAATACTACCTGCCCCTCCACCTATCTTTGTATCATCGGCAAACTTGGCCAGAATGCTCCCAGTCCCGTCATCTAGATCGTTAATATATAAAGAGAACAGCTATGGCCCCAACACTGAACCCTGCGGGACACCACTTGTCACCGGTTGCCATTCTGAGAAAGAACCTTTTATCCCAACTCTCTGCCTTCTGTCTGGGTTCGATTCCCAGCCTCGGGTCACTGTCTGTGCAGAGTTTGCACATTCTCCCTGTGTCTGCGTGGGTTTCCTCCGGGTGCTCCAGTTTCCTCCCACAGTCCAAAGATGTGCGGGTTCGGTTGATTGGCCATGTTAAAATTGCCCCTTAGAGTCCTGGGATGCGTAGATTAGAGGGATTAGCGGGTAAAATATGTAGGGATATGGGGGTAGGGCCTGGGTGGGATTGTGGTCGGTGCAGACTCGATGGGCCGAATGGCCTCTTTCTGTACTGTAGGGTTTCTATGATTCTATGATAACAACTATATTAACAGGTAGAACAGCCCAACCCTAACCCCAACAGTAACATATCTACAGACTCATAGTACTGGCCAGACCATGGCTCAGCACTACCTAGTGGGAACCAACAATGGTTCACCACACACATCAAATCTCTGGGACCTGATGAAGCCTATCCCAGGACGTTGTGGGAGGCTAGGGAGGAAATTGCGGGTCCCCTAGCCGAGATATTTGAATCATTGATAGTCACGGGTGGGCTGACTGAAGATTGGAGGGTGGAAAATGTTGTCCTTTTGTTTAAAAAGGGCTGCTGGGAAAAGCCTGGAAACTACAGGCCGGTGAGCCTCACATCTGTGGTGGGTAAGTTGTTGGAAGGTATTTTGAGAGACAGGATCCACAGGCATTTAGCGACGCAAGGACTGATTAGGGACAGTCAGCATGGTTTTGTGAGTGGAAAATCATGTCTCACAAATTTGATTGGGTTTTTTTGAAGGGGTAACCAAGAAGGTAGATGAGGGCAGTGCAGTTGATGTTGTCTACATGGACTTTAGCAAGGCCTTTGACAAGGTACCGTATGGTAGGTTGTTGCATAAGGTTAAATCCCATGGGATCCAGGGTGAGGTATCTAAATGGATACAAAATTGGCTTCTTGACAGAAGCCAGAGGGTGGTTGTAGAGGGTTGTTTTTCAACCTGGCGACCACATTCCTGGAAGAAGGTGGAAGAGAGAATGTCCGGGGTGTGTGGGGGTCCTTGATTATGCTGGCTGCTTTGCCAAGGCAGCGGGAAGTGTAGACAGAGTCAATGGATGGGAGGCTGGTTTGCGTGATGGATTGGGCTACATTCATGACCTTTTGTAGTTCCTTGTGGTCTTGGGAAGAGCAGGAGCCCAGACCAAACTGGACCAGCGGTGTGCCTCAGGGATCAGTGCTGGGTCCACTGTTATTTGTCATTTATTTTAATGATTTGGATGAGAATGCAGGAGGCACGGTTAGTAAGTTTGCAGATGGCACCAAGATTGGTGGCATAGTGGACAGTGAAGATGGTTATCTCGGATTGCAACGGGATCTTGATCAATTGGGAATTGAAGCTGGGGATCGAACCCGGGTCCCTGGCACTGTGATGCAGCAGTGCTATCCACTGTGCCACCGTGTCACTCACATTCCTGGAAGAAGGTGGAAGAGAGAATGTCCGAGGTGTGTGGGGGTCCTTGATTATGCTGGCTGCTTTGCCAAGGCAACGGGAAGTGTAGACAGAGTCAATGGATGGGAGGCTGGTTTGCGTGATGGATTGGGCTACATTCACGACCTTTTGTAGTTCCTTGCGGTCTTGGGCAGAGCAGGAGCCCCAGACCAAGCTGTGATACAACCAGAAAGAATGCTTTCTATGGGGCATCTGTAAAAGTTGATTTGATTTATTATTGTCACATATATTAATATACAGTGCAAAGTATTGTTTCTTGCGTGCTATGCAGACCATTTCTAGTTATGGGAACCCCATGCACCCCGGACATTCCCTCTTCCACCTTCTTCCATCGGGAAAAAGATACAAAAGTCTGAGGTCACGTACCGACCGACTCAAGAACAGCTTCTTCCCTGCTGCCGTCAGACTATTGAATGGACCTACCTCGCATTAAGTTGATCTTTCTCTACACCCTACCGGTGACTGTAACACTACATTCTGCACTATCTTGTTTCCTTCTCTATGAATGGTATGCTTTGTCTGTTTAGCGCGCTGGAAACGATACTTTTCACTGTATCCCAATACATGTGACAATCATCAACCAAATCAAATGTGATCAGGTCATGTAGCTTTTTAATTTTGTACCAAAACCCCCTTTCTCCATTAATATATGTGTTTTCTTGTTCTAGATAAGACCACAACCATCTTTGAACCTCCTAAGGGTAAGTAGCAATTCTGTGAGATAATATACCAAAGTATATACCAAAGCATTTGCTCAGACATTCATCACACTCTTTGAGTGACAAGTTAACCCGGACCTTGGGGTCCGGGTCCATAGGACTCTTAAATCGGCCTCGCAGGTGGAGGATGCGGTCAAGAAGGCGTACGGCGTACTAGCCTTCATTAATCGAGGGATTGAGTTTAGGAGTCGGGAGATAATGCTGCAGCTTTATAGGACCCTGGTTAGACCCCACTTGGAGTACTGCGCGCAGTTCTGGTCACCTCATTACAGGAAAGATGTTGAAGCCATTGAAAGGGTGCAGAGGAGATTTACAAGGATGTTGCCTGGATTGGGGGGCATGCCTTATGAGGATAGGTTGAGGGAGCTTGGTCTCTTCTCCCTGGAGAGACGAAGGATGAGAGGTGACCTGATAGAGGTTTACAAGATGTTGAGAGGTCTGGGTAGGGTAGACTCTCAGAGGCTATTTCCAAGGGCTGAAATGGTTGCTACGAGAGGACACAGGTTTAAGGTGCTGGGGGGTAGGTACAGAGGAGATGTCAGGGGTAAGTTTTTCACTCAGAGGGTGGTGGGTGAGTGGAATCGGCTGACGTCGGTGGTGGTGGAGGCAAACTCGTTGGGGTCTTTTAAGAGACTTCTGGATGAGTACATGGGATTTAATGGGATTGAGGGCTATAGATAGGCCTAGAGGTAGGGATATGATCAGCGCAACTTGTGGGCCGAAGGGCCTGTTTGTGCTGTGGCTTTCTATGTTCTATGTTAACACAGCGACATTTTTAAGTAGAGACCCATAATCTTCAGGTTCGTAGATGAGGAAGAGATGATGTCTCAGTGAAACTATGTGACCCAGGTTAACTGTGGTACAACTGAACAGAGTGCAGAAAAGGTTTACTAGGATGCTCCCGGGACTTGATGGTTTGAGTTATAAGGGGAGGCTGGATAGACTGGGACTTTTTTCTCTGGAGTGTAGGAGGCTGAGGGTTGATTTTATAGAGATCTATAAAATAATGAGGGGCACAGATGAGGTAGATCGTCAATATCTTTTCCCAAAGGTAGGAGAGTCTAAAACTAGAGGGCATAGGTTTAAGCTGAGAGGGGAGAGATACAAAAGGGTCCAGAGGGGCAATGTCACCACCAGACGCTAAGATTATCTTGGATTGCAACGGGATCTTGATCAATTGGGCCAGTGGGCTGACGAATGGCAGATGGAGTTTAATTTAGACAAATGCGAGGTGATGCATTTTGGTAGATTGAACCAGAGCAGGACTTACTCAGTTAATGGTAGGGCGTTGGGGAGAGTTACAGAACAAAGAGATCTGGGGGTACATGTTCATAGCTCCTTGAAAGTGGAGTCACAGGTGGACGGAGTGGTGAAGAAGGCATTCGGCATGCTTGGTTTCATCGGTCAGAGCATTGAATACGGGAGTTGGGACGTCTTGTTGAAGTTGTACAAGACATTGGTAAGGCCACATTTGGAATACTGTGTACAGTTCTGGTCACCCTATTATAGAAAGGATATTATTAAACTAGAAAGAGTGCAGAAAAGATTTACTAGGATGCTTGATGGTTTGAGTTGTATGGAGAGGCTGGAGAGACTTTTTTTCTCTGGAGTGCAGGAGGCTGAGGGGTGATCAACCCATCTGGTTCACTAATGTCCTTTAGTCAAGGAAATCTGCTGTCCTTACCTGGTCTGGCCTACTTGTGACTCCAGAGTCACAGCAATGTGGTTGACTCTCAACTGCCCTCTGGCAAGTAAGGGAGGTCAATAAATGCGGGCCCAGCCAGCGATGCCCATGTCCCACGAATGGATAGAAAAAAGAATAGAACATAGAGGTAGGGAAGTATTCTTGCAACAATGCAAGGCATTGGTGAGGCCGCACCTGGAGTATTGTGCACAGTTTAGGTCCCCGTATTTGGGGAAAGATTGGCATTGGAGGCAGTTCAGAGGAGGTTCACTAGATTGATTCCCGAGATGAGGGGTTTGTCGTATGAAGAGAGATTGAATAGTTTAGGCCGATACTCTCTGGAACTGAGGAGAATGAGGGGAGATCAAATTGAGGTGGACAAGATGGTAAAAGGTCTGGATAAAGTAGACGTGGAGCGGATGCTTCCTCTTGTGGGGCATTCTAGGACGAGAGGTCATAGTCTTAGGATAAGGGGCAGCAAAGTTGAGGAGAAACTACTTCTCCCAAAGGGTTGTGAATCTGTGGAATTTGCTGCCCCAAATCGCGGTGGATGCCGGGACAGTGAGTAAATTTAAGGAGGAGTTGGACAGATTTTTAATTGGGAATGGGGTTGAAGGGTTATGGGGGGGAAGGCAGGAAAATGGGGATGAGGAGCGTCTCAGCCATGATCGAATGGCGGAGCGGACTTGATGGGCCGAGTGGCCTAATTCTGCTCCCGGATCTTATGAATTTGAATGGGTGAATTGTCCTTTTGTTCCTGATTCTGGAATGTCTTTCACTGTTAACGTGACTTTTTTCTATCCGTAGTGACAGTTGTACAAACCGATAAAAAAGTTAAAGGTAAGGATTTACAATTCTTTCCGATCCCGGGCCATTCACACCACTCTTGTGGCACACCGGGTTAGCACTGCTGCCACTCAGCTCCAGGGACCCGGGTTCGATTCCCAGCTCGGGTCACTGTCTGTGCGGAGTCTGCACGTTCTCCCCGTGTCTGCGTGGGTTTCCTCTGGGTGCTCCGATTTCCTCCCACACTCCAAAGAAGTGCGGGTTGGGTGGATTGGCCATGGTAAATTACCCCTTAGTGTCCAAAGATCTGTAGGTTAGATGGATTAGCCATGCTAAATTGTCCCTTAGTGTCCAAAGATGTGTAGGTTAGATGGATTGGCCATGCTAAATTGTCCCTTAGTATCCAAAGATGTGCAGGTTAGATGGATTAGCCATGCTAAATTGTCCCTTAGTGTCCAAAGATGTGCAGGTTAGATGGATTAGCCATGCTAAATTGTCCCTTAGTGTCCAAAGATGTGTAGGTTAGGTGGATTAGCCATGCTAAATTGCCCCTTAGTATCCAAAGATCTGTAGGTTAGATGCATTAGCCATGCTAAATTGTCCCCTTAGTGTCCAAAGATGTGTAGGTTAGGTGGATTAGCCATGCTAAATTGCCCCTTAGTATCCAAAGATCTGTAGGTTAGATGGATTAGCCATGCTAAATTGTCCCCTTAGTGTCCAAAGATGTGTAGGTTAGGTGGATTAGCCATGCTAAATTGTCCCTTAGTGTCCAAAGATGTGTAGGTTAGCTGGATTAGCCATGCTAAATTGTCCCCTTAGTATCCAAAGATGTGTAGGTTAGATGGATTAGCCATGCTAAATTGTCCCCTTAGTGTCCAAAGATGTGTAGGTTAGATGGATTAGCCATGCTAAATTGTCCCTTAGTATCCAAAGATCTGTAGGTTAAATGGATTAGCCATGCTAAATTGTCCCCTTAGTATCCAAAGATCTGTAGGTTAGATGGATTAGCCATGCTAAATTGTCCCTTCGTGTCCAAAGATTTTGACTTGATTTGATTTATTATTGTCACATGTATGAGTATACAGTGAAAAGTATTGTTTCTTGCGTGCTATACAAAGCATACCATTCATAGAGAAGGAAAGGATGTCATGTTATATTCATAGCTAGAGTATAGAGAAAGATCAACCTAATGCGAGGTAGGTCCATTCAAAAGTCTGACGGCAGCAGGGAAGAAGCTGTTCTTGAGTCGGTTGGTACGTGAACTCAGACTTTTGTATCTTTTTCCCGACGGAAGAAGGTGGAAGAGAGAATGTCCGGGGTGCGTGGGGTCCTTGATTATGCTGGCTGCTTTGCCAAGGTAGCAGGAAGTGTAGACAGTCAATGAATGCAGATTAGGTGGATTAGCCATGTTAAAATGTCCCTTAGAGTCCAGAGACGTACAAGTTAGTGGATTGGCCATGCTAAATTGCCCCATAGTGTCCAAAGATGTGCAGATTAGGTGGATTGGCCATGCTAAATTGTCCCATAGTGTCCAAAGATGTGCAGGTTAGGTGGATTGGCCATGCTAAATTGTCCCATAGTGTCCAAAGATGTGCAGATTAGGTGGATTGGCCATGCTAAATTGTCCCATAGTGTCCAAAGATGTGCAGGTTAGGTGGATTGGCCATGCTAAATTGCCCCATAGTGTCCAAAGATGTGCAGATTAGGTGGATTGGCCATGCTAAATTGTCCCATAGTGTCCAAAGATGTGCAGGTTAGGTGGATTGGCCATGCTAAATTGTCCCATAGTGTCCAAAGATGTGCAGGTTAGGTGGATTGGCCATGCTAAATTGTCCCATAGTGTCCAAAGATGTTCAGGTTAGGTGGATTGGCCATGCTAAATTGTCCCTTCGTGTCCAAAGATGTTCAGGTTAGGTGGATTGGCCATGTTAAATTGTCCCATAGTGTCCAAAGATGTGCAGGTTGGGTGGATTGGCCATGCTAAATTGCCCCTTAGTGTCCAAAGATGTGCAGGTTAGGTGGATTGGCCATGCTAAATTGCCCCTTAGTGTCCAAAGATGTGCAGGTTAGGTGGATTGGCCATGCTAAATTGTCCCTTATTGTCCAAAGATGTGCAGGTTAGGTGGATTGGCCATGCTAAATTGCCCCTTAGTGTCCAAAGATGTGCAGGTTAGGTGGATTGGCCACGCTAAATTGACCCTTCGTGTCCAAAGATGTGCAGGTTAGGTGGATTGGCCATGCTAAATTGTCCCTTCGTGTCCAAAGATGTGCAGGTTAGGGTGGATTGGCCATGCTAAATTGACCCTTCGTGTCCAAAGATGTGCAGGTTAGGTGGATTGGCCATGCTAAATTGTCCCTTAGTGTCCAAAGATGTGCAGGTTGGGTGGATTGGCCATGCTAAATTGCCCCTTAGTGTCCAAAGATGTGTAGGTTAGGTGGATTGACCATGGTAAATTGCCCCTTAGTGTCCAAAGATGTGCAGGTTAGGTGGATTGGCCATGCTAAATTGCCCCTTAGTGTCCAAAGATGTGCAGGTTAGGTGGATTGGCCATGCTAAATTGCCCGCTTAGTGTCCAAAAATGAGCAGGTTAGGTGGATTGGCCATGTTAAATTGTCCCTTCGTGTCCAAAGATGTGCAGGTTAGGTGGATTGGCCATGCTAAATTGTCCCTTATTGTCCAAAGATGTGCAGGTTAGGTGGATTGGCCATGCTAAATTGTCCCTTATTGTCCAAAGATGTGCAGGTTAGGTGGATTGGCCATGCTAAATTGCCCCTTAGTGTCCAAAGATGTGTAGGTTAGGTGGATTGGCCATGCTAAATTGCCCCTTAGTGTCCAAAGATGTGTAGGTTAGGGGGATTGGCCATGCTAAATTGACCCTTCGTGTCCAAAGATGTGTAGGTTAGGTGGATTGGCCACGCTAAATTGACCCTTCGTGTCCAAAGATGTGTAGGTTAGGGGGATTGGCCACGCTAAATTGACCCTTCGTGTCCAAAGATGTGTAGGTTAGGGGGATTGGCCATGGTACATGGATGGGGTTATGGGCAATCTCGGCTTAGACTCCAGTGCAGAGCTAAGGGAGATGTTTGCATGGAATTAGTTAGGGTACTGGGCGTGTCCTGCCAATGTCCTAACCATTGGATAATGCAAATCTTTCAACCCTGACTAAAAAGTAATGATTATCTGAATGTCAACACATTGAGGTTAGTGGGAGTTTGCTGTATGTCTCACCTACATTTTCCCACAGCAGACATTTCAACAATTGGAATGCTCTCACAGGTCTGGATCCTGAACTTGCTAACTCACTCGTCAGTTAGTGAGTGCACTAACTTCCTAACTCCCAGACCACAATCAGTAAGGCTAGTCAACAACACCTCCTCCACGATCATCCTCAACACCGGTGCCCCACAAGGCTGTGTTCTCAGCCCCCGACTATACTCCTTATACACCTCTGACTGTGCGGCCAAATTCCCCTCCAACTCGAGTTTCAAGTTTGCTGACGACACCACCGTAGTGGGTCGGATCTCAAACAATGACGAGACAGAGTACAGGAATGAGATAGAGAATCTGGTGAACTGGTGCGGCAACAATAATCTCTCCCTCAATGTCAACAACACAAAGGAGATTGTCATCGACTTCAGGAAGCGTAAAGGAGAACATCCCCCTGTCTATATCAGCAGGGATGAAGTAGAAAGGGTCGAGAGCTTCATGTTTTTAGGTGTCCAGATCACCAACAACCTGTCCTGGTCCCCCCCATGCCGACACTATAGTTAAGAAAGCCCCACCAACGCCTCTACTTTCTCAGAAGATGAAGGAAATTTTGCATGTCCGCTACAACTCTCACCAACATTAACAGATGCACCATAGAAAACATTCTTTCTGGTTGTATCACAGCTTGATATGGCTCCTGCTCTGCCCAAGACTGCAGGGAACTACAAAGGGTCATGAATGTAGCCCAATCCATCACGCAAACCAGCCTCCCATCCATTGACTCTGTCTACACTTCCCGCTGCCTCGGAAAAGCAGCCGGCATAATCAAGGACCTCACGCACCCCGGACATTCTCTCTTCCACCTTCTTCCTTTGGGAAAAAGATACAAAAGTCTGAGGTCACGTACCGACCGACTCAAGAACAGCTTCTTCCCTACTGCCATCAGACTTTTGAATGGACCTACCTTGCGTTAGGTTTTTCTACACCCTAGCTATGACTGCAACCCGACATTATGCACTGTCTCCTTTCCTTCTCTATGAACGCTATGCTTTGCCTGTATGTCTTTGTCCCCAGTCTACTCAGTCTCTCCTCATAAGCCAACACTCTCAACTCCGGAATCAACCTCGTGAATCCCCTCTGCACCCCCTCCAGTGCCAGTGTATCCTTTCTCAAGTAAGGAGACCAAAACTGTACACAGTACTCCAGGTGTGGCCTCACCAGCACCTTATACAGCTGCAACATAACCTCGCTGTTTTTAAACTCCATCCCTCCAGCAATGAAGGACAAAATTTCCATTTGCCTTCTTAATTACCTGCTGCACCTGCAAACCAACTCCTTGAGATTCCTGCACAAGGACACCCAGATCCCTCTGCACAGCAGCATGCTGCAATTTTTTACCATTTCTTGTACCATATCCCCCCGTGTATGCGTAGGTTTCCTCCGGGTTCTCCGGTTTCCTCCCACAGTCCAAAGATGTGCGGGTTAGGTGCATTGGCTATGCTGAATTGCCCCTTCGTGTCCCGGGATGCGTAGATAAGAGGGATCAGTGGGCTAAATAGGTGGGGTTACGGGGATAGGGCCTGGGTGGGATTGTTGTCAGTGCAGACTCGATGGGCCGAATGTCCTCCTTCTGTACTGTCGGGATGCTATAAATTTAGAACAGAGTCGAGGAGAAACTATTTCTCCCAAGGGGTCGTGAATCTGAGCAATTCGTTACCCCAAAGTGCGGTGGATGCTGGGACAGTGAGTACCTTTAAGGAGGAGTTGGACAGATTTTTAATTGGGATTGGGGTTGAAGGGTTATGGGGAGAAGGCAGGAAAATGGGGATGAGGAGCATATCAGCCATGATAGAATGGCGGAGTGGACTCAATGGGCCGAATGGCTTCATTCTACTCCTATATCTTATGAATTTACCAAAATGTCCATCTGGTTGTATTAATTCTTCATCCTTTTGTCTCTTCAACGTGCAGGTGGACTGGGAAAACCAGGTAGGTCGTGGATCCCAAGAAAAGGAATTTGTGGAATGTCTAAGAGATGGTTTTTTTGGAGCAGCTTGTGACAGAACCTACCAGGGAACTGGCAATTCTGGATTTGGGGATGTGTAGTGAGGGCAGACTTGATTAGGGAACTTAAGGTGAAGGAACCCTTAGGGAGCAGTGACCACAATATGATAGAATTTACCCTGCAGTTTGAGAGGGAGGAGCTGGAATCAGATGTAACGGTGGGGTACGATTAAATAAAGATAACTACAAAGACACGAGGGAGGAGCTGGCCAGAGTTGATTGGAAAGGGAGCCCAGCAGGGAAGACAGTGGAACAGCAATGGCAGGTGTTTCGGGGGTTATTCGGGAGGCAGAACAGAAATTCGTCCCAAGCAAGGGGAAACATGTTAAGGGGAGGACGAGACATCCATGGCTGACGAGGGAAGTCAAGGACAGCATAAAAGCTGGGTCAGTGAGTACCTTTAAGAAGGAGTTGGACAGATTTTTAATTGGGATTGGGGTTGAAGGGTTATGGGGAGAAGGCAGGAAAATGGGGATAAGGAGCGTATCAGCCATGATCGAATGGCCGAGCGGACTTGATGGGCCGAGTGGCCTAATTCTGCTCCTATATCTTATGAACTTACGTAAATGTCCGTCTGGTTGTATTAATTATTCATGCTTTTTCTCTTTAATATGCAGGTGGACTGGGAAAACCAGGTAGGTAGTCGATCCCAAGAACAGGAATTTGTGGAATGTCTAAGAGATGGCTTTTGTGGAGTAGCATTGTGCCACCAATGGTGATCAGTAGATTCTTAATTCTAGATTTTCTTTTTTGACCGAATTCAAATTCCACCATCTGCCAAGAGCGGGTTTCGAACCCCAGAACATTAGCTGAATTTCTGGATTAATAGTCCAGCAATAATATCACTAGGCCATCACCTCTCCATGAGGTGAGACTGAGTAGACTGGAGCTATACTCATTGGAATTCAGAAGAATGAGGGGAGATCTTATAGAAACATATAAGATTATGAAGGGAATAGATAAGATAGAAGGAGGGAAGTTGTTTCCACTGGCGGGTGAAACTAGAACGAGGGGGCATGGCCTCAAAATAAGGGGGAGAAGATTTAGGACTTGAGGAGGAACTTCTTCACACAAAGGGTTGCGAATCTGTGGATTACACTTGGAATACTGTGTGCAGTTCTGGTCACCCTATGATAGAAAGGATATTATTAAACTAGAAAGAGTGCAGAAAAGATTTACTAGGATGCTACCGGGACTTGATGGATTGAGTTATAAGGAGAGCCTGGGTAGACCTGGACTTGTTTCCCTGGAGCGTAGGAGGCTGAGGGGTGATCCTATGGAGGTCTATAAAACAATGAGGGGCACAGATCAGCTGGATAGTGAGGCTACCTCATTGAATGTTTTTAAGGCAAGGATAGATATATTTTTGAACAGTGAAGGAATTAAGGGTTATGGTGAGCGGGCGGGTAAGTGGAGCTGAGTCCACGAAAAGATCAGCCATGATCTTATTGAATGGCGGGGCAGGCTCGAGGGGCCAGATGGCCTACTCCTGCTCCTAGTTCTTATGTTCTTATACTCTCTGGAATTGAGAAGAGTGAGGGGAGATCAAATTGAGGTATACAAGATGATAAAAGGTATGGATAAAGTAGACGTGGAGCGGATGCTTCCCCTTGTGGGACATTCTAGGGCGGGAGGTCAGTGTCTAGGATAAGTGGTATCAATTGGGTGGCAATTGGCACAGTGGTTGGCACTGCTGCCTCTCAGTGTCAGCAACCTGGGTTTTATTCTGGCTTCGGGTGACCATCTGTGTAGGGATTGAATCGGTCAGAACATTGAATACAGGAGTTGGGACGTCTTGTTGAAGTTGTACAAGACATTGGTAAGGCCACACTTGGAATACTGTGTACAGTTCTGGTCACCCTATTATAGAAAGGATATTATTAAACTAGAAAGAGTGCAGAAAAGATTTACAAGGATGTTACCGGGACTTTTGATGGTTTGAGTTATAAGGAGAGGCTGGATAGACTGGGACTTTTTTCTCTGGAGCGTAGGAGGCTGAGGGGTGATCTTATAGAGGTCTATAAAATAATGAGGGGCACAGATCAGCTAGATAGTCAATATCTTTTCCCAAAGGTAGGGGAGTCTAAAACTAGAGGGCATAGGTTTAAGGTGAGAGGGGAGAGATACAAAAGTGTCCAGAGGGGCATTTGTTTCACACAGAGGGTGGTGAGTGTCTGGAACGAGCTGCCAGAGGCAGTAGTAGAGGCGGGTACAATTTTGTCTTTTAAAACGCATTTAGACAGTTACATGGGTACGATGGGTATAGAGGGATATGGGCCAAATGCGGGCAATTGGGATTAGCTTAGGGAGTTTTAAAAAAAGGGCGGCATGGACAAGTTGGGCCGAAGGGCCTGTTTCCATGCTGCAAACCTCTATGGTTCTATTATTCTATGTGTTTACACGTTCGCCCCATGTCTGCGTGGGTTTCCTCCGGGTGCTCCGGTTTCCCCCCACAGTCCAAAGATGAGCGGGTTAGGAGCATTGGCCGTGCTAAATTGCCCCTTCGTGTCCCGGGATACGTAGATAAGAGGGATCAGTGGGCTAAATAGGTGGGGTTACGGGGATAGGGCCTGGGTGGGATTGTTGTCAGTGCAGACTCGATGGGCCGAATGTCCTCCTCCTGTACTGTCGGGATGCTATAAATTTAGAACAGAGTTGAGGAGAAACTATTTCTCCCAAGGGGCCGTGAATCTGAGCAATTCGTTACCCCAAAGTGCGGTGGATGCTGGGACAGTGAGTACCTTTAAGGAGGAGTTAGACAGATTTTTAATTGGGAATGGGGTTGAAGGGTTATGGGGAGAAGGCAGGAAAATGGGGATGAGGAGCATATCAGCCATGATAGAATGGCGGAGTGGACTCAATGGGCCGAATGGCTTCATTCTACTCCTATATCTTATGAATTTACCAAAATGTCCATCTGGTTGTATTAATTCTTCATCCTTTTGTCTCTTCAACGTGCAGGTGGACTGGGAAAACCAGGTAGGTCGTGGATCCCAAGAAAAGGAATTTGTGGAATGTCTAAGAGATGGTTTTTTTGGAGCAGCTTGTGACAGAACCTACCAGGGAACTGGCAATTCTGGATTTGGGGATGTGTAGTGAGGGCTGACTTGATTAGGGAACTTAAGGTGAAGGAACCCTTAGGGAGCAGTGACCACAATATGATAGAATTTACCCTGCAGTTTGAGAGGGAGGAGCTGGAATCAGATGTAACGGTGGGGTACGATTAAATAAAGATAACTACAAAGACACGAGGGAGGAGCTGGCCAGAGTTGATTGGAAAGGGAGCCTAGCAGGGAAGACAGTGGAACAGCAATGGCAGGTGTTTCGGGGGTTATTCGGGAGGCAGAACAGAAATTCGTCCCAAGCAAGGGGAAACATGTTAAGGGGAGGACGAGACATCCATGGCTGACGAGGGAAGTCAAGGACAGCATAAAAGCTGGGTCAGTGAGTACCTTTAAGAAGGAGTTGGACAGATTTTTAATTGGGATTGGGGTTGAAGGGTTATGGGGAGAAGGCAGGAAAATGGGGATAAGGAGCGTATCAGCCATGATCGAATGGCCGAGCGGACTTGATGGGCCGAGTGGCCTAATTCTGCTCCTATATCTTATGAACTTACGTAAATGTCCGTCTGGTTGTATTAATTATTCATGCTTTTTCTCTTTAATATGCAGGTGGACTGGGAAAACCAGGTAGGTAGTCGATCCCAAGAACAGGAATTTGTGGAATGTCTAAGAGATGGCTTTTGTGGAGTAGCATTGTGCCACCAATGGTGATCAGTAGATTCTTAATTCTAGATTTTCTTTTTTGACCGAATTCAAATTCCACCATCTGCCAAGAGCGGGATTCGAACCCCAGAACATTAGCTGAATTTCTGGATTAATAGTCCAGCAATAATATCACTAGGCCATCACCTCTCCATGAGGTGAGACTGAGTAGACTGGAGCTATACTCATTGGAATTCAGAAGAATGAGGGGAGATCTTATAGAAACATATAAGATTATGAAGGGAATAGATAAGATAGAAGGAGGGAAGTTGTTTCCACTGGCGGGTGAAACTAGAACGAGGGGGCATGGCCTCAAAATAAGGGGGAGAAGATTTAGGACTTGAGGAGGAACTTCTTCACACAAAGGGTTGCGAATCTGTGGATTACACTTGGAATACTGTGTGCAGTTCTGGTCACCCTATTATAGAAAGGATATTATTAAACTAGAAAGAGTGCAGAAAAGATTTACTAGGATGCTACCGGGACTTGATGGATTGAGTTATAAGGAGAGGCTGGATAGACCTGGACTTTTTTCCCTGGACCGTAGGAAGCTGAGGGGTGATCCTATGGAGGTCTATAAAACAATGAGGGGCACAGATCAGCTGGATAGTGAGGCTACCTCATTGAATGTTTTTAAGGCAAGGATAGATATATTTTTGAACAGTGAAGGAATTAAGGGTTATGGTGAGCGGGCGGGTAAGTGGAGCTGAGTCCACGAAAAGATCAGCCATGATCTTATTGAATGGCAGGGCAGGCTCGAGGGGCCAGATGGCCTACTCCTGCTCCTAGTTCTTATGTTCTTATACTCTCTGGAATTGAGAAGAGTGAGGGGAGATCAAATTGAGGTATAGAAGATGATAAAAGGTATGGATAAAGTAGACGTGGAGCGGATGCTTCCCCTTGTGGGACATTCTAGGGCGGGAGGTCAGTGTCTAGGATAAGTGGTATCAATTGGGTGGCAATTGGCACAGTGGTTGGCACTGCTGCCTCTCAGTGTCAGCAACCTGGGTTTTATTCTGGCTTCGGGTGACCATCTGTGTAGGGGTTTCATCGGTCAGAACATTGAATACAGGAGTTGGGACGTCTTGTTGAAGTTGTACAAGACATTGGTAAGGCCACACTTGGAATACTGTGTACAGTTCCGGTCACCCTATTATAGAAAGGATATTATTAAACTAGAAAGAGTGCAGAAAAGATTTACAAGGATGTTACCGGGACTTTTGATGGTTTGAGTTATAAGGAGAGGCTGGAGAGACTGGGACTTTTTTCTCTGGAGCGTAGGAGGCTGAGGGGTGATCTTATAGAGGTCTATAAAATAATGAGGGGCACAGATCAGCTAGATAGTCAATATCTTCTCCCAAAGGTCGGGGAGTCTAAAACTAGAGGGCATAGGTTTAAGGTGAGAGGGGAGAGATACAAAAGTGTCCAGAGGGGCATTTGTTTCACACAGAGGGTGGTGAGTGTCTGGAACGAGCTGCCAGAGGCAGTAGTAGAGGCGGGTACAATTTTGTCTTTTAAAACGCATTTAGACAGTTACATGGGTACGATGGGTATAGAGGGATATGGGCCAAATGCGGGCAATTGGGATTAGCTTAGGGAGTTTTAAAAAAAGGGCGGCATGGACAAGTTGGGCCGAAGGGCCTGTTTCCATGCTGCAAACCTCTATGGTTCTATTATTCTATGTGTTTACACGTTCGCCCCATGTCTGCGTGGGTTTCCTCCGGGTGCTCCGGTTTCCCCCCACAGTCCAAAGATGAGCGGGTTAGGAGCATTGGCCGTGCTAAATTGCCCCTTCGTGTCCCGGGATACGTAGATAAGAGGGATCAGTGGGCTAAATAGGTGGGGTTACGGGGATAGGGCCTGGGTGGGATTGTTGTCAGTGCAGACTCGATGGGCCGAATGTCCTCCTCCTGTACTGTCGGGATGCTATAAATTTAGAACAGAGTTGAGGAGAAACTATTTCTCCCAAGGGGTCGTGAATCTGAGCAATTCGTTACCCCAAAGTGCGGTGGATGCTGGGACAGTGAGTACCTTTAAGGAGGAGTTGGACAGATTTTTAATTGGGATTGGGGTTGAAGGGTTATGGGGAGAAGGCAGGAAAATGGGGATGAGGAGCATATCAGCCATGATAGAATGGCGGAGTGGACTCAATGGGCCGAATGGCTTCATTCTACTCCTATATCTTATGAATTTACCAAAATGTCCATCTGGTTGTATTAATTCTTCATCCTTTTGTCTCTTCAACGTGCAGGTGGACTGGGAAAACCAGGTAGGAAGTGGATCCCAAGAAAAGGAATTTGTGGAATGTCTAAGAGATGGTTTTTTTGGAGCAGCTTGTGACAGAACCTACCAGGGAACAGGCAAATCCGGATCTGGGGATGTGTAGTGAGGGCAGACTTGATTAGGGAACTTAAGGTGAAGGAACCCTTAGGGAGCAGTGACCACAATATGATAGAATTTACCCTGCAGTTTGAGAGGGAGGAGCTGGAATCAGATGTAACGGTGGGGTACGATTAAATAAAGGTAACTACAAAGACACAAGGGAGGAGCTGGCCAGAGTTGATTGGAAAGGGAGCCCAGCAGGGAAGACAGTGGAACAGCAATGGCAGGTGTTTCGGGGGTTATTCGGGAGGCATAACAGAAATTCGTCCCAAGCAAGGGGAAACATGTTAAGGGGAGGACGAGACATCCATGGCTGACGAGGGAAGTCAAGGACAGCATGAAAGCAAAAGGGAAAGCGGAGAAAGTGGCGAGGATTAGTGGGAAGCCAGAGGATTGGGAAGCCTTGAAAAGCGAGCAGAGGACAACTAAAAAAGCGGTAAGGGGGGAGAAGATGAAATATGAGTGTAAGCGAGCTGGTAATAGAAAAGAGTGTAGCGCAGAATGCAATTTCTAATCTAAAAGAGGATACACAATGGAGTGTTACAGTCATAGCTAGGGTGTAGAGAAAGATCAGCTTAATGCGAGGTCGGTCCATTCAAAAGTCTGACGGCAGCAGGGAAGAAGCTGTTCTTGAGTCGGTTGAGACGTGACCTCAGACTTGTGTATCTTTTTCCCGATGAAAGAAGGAATGTCCGGGGTGCATGGGGGGGGGTCCTTGATTATGTTGGCTGCTTTTCCCCGAGGCAGCGGGAAGTGTAGACAGAGTCAATGGATGGGAGGCTGGTTTACTGGAAGATTGTGGTTTACTGAGATATTAATAACACAGCTTGAAATTCCCCAGCGGGTGTTGGGAGAGTGAATGTTAGAAACAGGCACAGCCAGCCTTAGTGTGCTGGGTTTAAAGTGTTCAATGGGCTTTTTATACACTTTGGAGGAAATAATAACAAATGGGATTACTATCTCAATGGAAACAAATTAAAACATGCTACCGTGCAAAGGGACCTGGGGGTCCTTGTGCATGAGACGCAAAAGCCCAGTCTGCAGGTACAACAGGTGATCAAGAAGGCAAATGGGATTTTGGCCTATATCGCGAGGGGGATAGAATATAAAAGCAGGGATGTCTTGATGCACCTGTACAGGGCATTGGTGAGGCCGCAGCTGGAATACTGTGTGCAGTATTGGTCCCCTTATATGAGGAAGGATATATTGGCATTGGAGGGAGTGCAGAGAAGGTTCACCAGGTTGATACCGGAGATGAGGGGTTTGGATTATGAGGAGAGGCTGAGGAGATTGGGTTTGTACTCGTTGGAGTTTAGAAGGATGAGGGGGGATCTTATGGAGACTTATAAGATAATGCGGGGGCTGGATAGGGTGGAGGCGGAGAGATTCTTTCCACTTAGTAAGGAAGTTAAAACTAGAGGACACAGCCTCAAAATAAAGGGGGGTCGGTTTAAGACAGAGTTGAGGAGGAACTTCTTCTCCCAGAGGGTGGTGAATCTCTGGAATTCTCTGCCCACTGAGGTGGTGGAGGCTACCTCGCTGAATATGTTTAAAGCGCGGATGGATGGATTCCTGATCGGTAAGGGAATTAAGGGTTATGGGGATCAGGCGGGTAAGTGGTACTGATCCACGTCAGATCAGCCATGATCTTATTGAATGGCGGGGCAGGCTCGAGGGGCTAGATGGCCTACTCCTGCTCCTATTTCTTATGTTCTTATGTTCTTATCCTTGTTCTCAAACACCTCTCTCCGTGTTTTCTATCCATAGGGGATGGTTACGGATCTCAACGTAAAGGTAAGGATTTACAATCCTCTCAGGGAACATTGTAAAGCGCCTGCTCCACACATTGACGCCACTAATGACAGGTACACACAGCAACATTGGGTGCAGACATAGTCCACCGCAGGGCAGAGGCCACACTCGCGTCATCTGATTGATCACAGTGTTGGCAAAGTAAGTGATGGCGTGTTGTAGAAATCGGGCTAATTTCCATGGAGACATAGACTCATGGAACAAAAGGAGGCCCTTTGATCCATCGTGCCTGTGCCGGCCCCTCAAGAACCTACCCGTTCCAATCCTATTTCTCAACCCTTGCTCCGTAGCCTTTTATTGCTGTGGTGTTTCAAGTGCTCATCCATACACCCCTTAATTGTTGTTAGAGTTGCTGCCTCGATCAGCCTTTCAGGCAGCGAGTTCCAGATTCCCAACACCCTCTCCGGTAAAAAGGTTTCTCCTCAAATCCCCTCTCATTCCCTTTTCCCCTTACATGCCTCTGCTAATGGGATAAGCTCTTTCCCATCCACCCTATCAAACTCCCTCTTAATTTTGTACACATCGATTAGATTCCCCTCCCCCCTCAGCCTTCTCTCCTCTAAGGAAAAGCACCCCAGCCTCACCAGCCTCTGAAACACTCCAGTCCGGGCAAACATCCTGGTGAATCTCCTCTGCACCCTCCCTCAGTGCGATCACATCCTTCCTACGGTGTGGCGACCAGAACTGCGCACAGCACTCTAGCTGTGGCCTAACCTGCATTTTAAACAGCTCCATCATAACCTGATTTGATTTGAGTTATTATTGTCACATGTATTGGGATACAGTGAAAAGTATTGTTTCTTGCGTGCTATACAGACAAAGTATACCGTTCATAGAGAAGGAAAGGAGAGAGTGCAGAATGTAGTGTTACAGTCATAGCTAGGGTGTAGAGAAAGATCAACTTAATGCGAGGTAGGTCCATTCAAAAGTCTGACGGCAGCAGGGAAGAAGATGTTCTTGAGTCGGTCGGCAAGCGACCTCAGACTTTTGTATCTTTTTCCCCAATGGGAGAAGGTGGAAGAGAGAATGTCCGGGGTGCGTAGGGGGGGTCATTGAATTATGCTGGCTGCTTTGCCGAGGCAGCGGGAAGTGTAGACAGAGTCAATGGATGGGAGGTTGGTTTGCGTGATGGATTGGTTTGATTTGCTTTGATCTATTATTGATTAACATACAGGGAAAGTATTGTCTGTTGCGCGCTTTCCAGACAAAGCATACCATTCATAGAGAAGGAAAGGAGACAGTGCAGAATGTAGTGTTACAGTCACAGCTAGGGGTGTAGAGAAAGATCAACTTAGTGCGAGGTAGGTCCATTCAAAGGTCTGACGGCAGCAGGGAAGAAGCTGTTCTTGAGTCGGTCGGTACGTGACCTCAGACTTTTGTATCTTTTTCCCCAATGGGAGAAGGTGGAAGAGAGAATGTCCGGGGTGCGTGGGGTCCTTAATTATGTCGGCTGCTTTTCCCCGAGGCAGCGGGAAGTGTAGACAGAGTCAGTGGATGAGAGGCTGGTTTGCCTGATGGATTGGGAATCCACGCAAACAGAATCTTGGGACACCAGGATGGAAGTGAAGGAAATGTTGGCATTTATAGATAACGGAATAGAATATAAAGGTGAGGAAGTATTGCTGCAACAATGCAGGGCATTGGTGAGGCCGCACCTGGAGTATTGTGCACAGTTTTGGTCCCCGTATTTGAGGAGAGATGTAGTGGTATTGGAGGCAGTTTGGAGGAGGTTCACTAGATTGATTCCAGAGATGAGGGGTTTGTCGTATGAAGAGAGATTGAACAGTTTAGGCTGATACTCTCTGGAATTGAGAAGAATGAGGGAAGATCAAATTGAGGAATACAAGATGATAAAAGGTTTGGATAAAGTAGACGTGGAGCGGATGCTTCCTCTTGTGGGACATTCTAGGACGAGAGGTCATAGTCTTAGGATAAGGGGCAGCAAATTTAAAACAGAGTTGAGGAGAAACTATTTCTCCCAAAGGGTCGTGAATCTGAGGAATTCGCTCCCCCAAAGTGCGGTGGATGCTGGGACAGTGAGTACCTTTAAGGAGGAGTTGGACAGATTTTTAATTGGGAATGGGGGTTGAAGGGTTATGGGGAGAAGGCAGGAAAATGGGGATGAGGAGCATATCAGCCATGATCAAATGGCGGAGCAGATTCGATGGGCCGAGTGGCCTAATTCTGCTCCTATATCGTATGAATTTACGTAAATGTCCGTCTGGTTGTACTAATTCTTCATCCTTTTGTCTCTTCAACGTGCAGGTGGACTGGGAAAACCAGGTAGGTCGTGGATCCCAAGAAAAGGAATTTGTGGAATGTCTAAGAGATGGGTTTTTTTGGAGGAGCTTGTGACAGAACCTACCAGGGAACTGGCAAATCCGGATCTGGGGATGTGTAGTGAGGGCAGACTTGATGAGGGAACTTAAGGTGAAGGAACCCTTAGGGAGCAGTGACCACAATATGATAGAATTTACCCTGCAGTTTGAGAGGGAGGAGCTGGAATCAGATGTAACGGTGGGGTACGATTAAATAAAGGTAACTACAAAGACACAAGGGAGGAGCTGGCCAGAGTTGATTGGAAAGGGAGCCCAGCAGGGAAGACAGTGGAACAGCAATGGCAGGTGTTTCGGGGGTTATTCGGGAGGCAGAACAGAAATTCGTCCCAAGCAAGGGGAAACATGTTAAGGGGAGGACGAGACATCCATGGCTGACGAGGGAAGTCAAGGACAGCATCAAAGCAAAAGGGAAAGCGGAGAAAGTGGCGAGGATTAGTGGGAAGCCAGAGGATTGGGAAGCCTTGAAAAGCGAGCAGAGGACAACTAAAAAAGCGGTAAGGGGGGAGAAGGTGTAATATGAGTGTCAGCAAGCTGGTAATAGAAAAGAGTGTAGCGCAGAATGCAATTTCTAATCTAAAAGAGGATACACAATGGAGTGTTACAGTCATAGCTAGGGTGTAGAGAAAGATCAGCTTAATGCGAGGTCGGTCCATTCAAAAGTCTGACGGCAGCAGGGAAGAAGCTGTTCTTGAGTCGGTTGGTACATGACCTCAGACTTGTGTATCTTTTTCCCGATGAAAGAAGGAATGTCCGGGGTGCATGGGGGGGGGTCCTTGATTATGTTGGCTGCTTTTCCCCCGAGGCAGCGGGAAGTGTAGACAGAGTCAATGGATGGGAGGCTGGTTTACTGGAAGATTGTGGTTTACTGAGATATTAATAACGCAGCTGTAAATTCCCCAGCGGGTGTTGGGAGAGTGAATGTTAGAAACAGGCAGCAGTAAGAAGTTTAACAACACCAGGTTAAAGTCCAACAGGTTTATTTGGTAGCAAAAGCCACACAAGCTTTTGCTTTTGCTTGTGTGGCTTTTGCTACCAAATAAACATGTTGGACTTTAACCTGGTGTTGTTAAACTTCTTACTGTGTTTACCCCAGTCCAACGCCGGCATCTCCACATCAGAAACAGGCAGAGCCAGCCTTAGTGTGCTGGGTTTAAAGTGTTCAATGGGCTTTTTATCCTTGTTCTCAAACACCTCTCTCCGTGTTTTCTATCCACAGGGGACAGTTACGGAACTCAACATAAAGGTAAGGATTTACAATCCTTTTCTACTAACACTGTACCTTTCTACCCCCTTCTGACCCTTTCTACTTGGTCCCCGTTGATGTAGACAGGAGCATGTTCTCCTTTACGCTTCCTGAAGTCGATGACAATCTCCTTCGTTGTGTTGACATTGAGGGAGAGATTATTGTTGCCGCACCAGTTCACCAGATTCTCTCTCTCATTCCTGTTCTCCGTCTCGTCATTGTTTGAGATCCGACCCACTACGGTGGTGTCGTCAGCAAACTTGAAAATCGAATTGGAGGGGAATTTGGCCGCACAGTCAGAGGTGCATAAGGAGTATAGTAGGGGGCTGAGAACACAGCCTTGTGGGGCGCCGGTGTTGAGGATAAGAACATAAGAACTAGGAGCAGGAGTAGGCCATCTGGCCCCTCGAGCCTGCTCTGCCATTCAATAAGATCATGGCTGATCTTTTTGTGGACTCAGCTCCACTTACCCGCCCGCTCACCATAACCCTTAATTCCTTTACTGTTCAAAAATGTATCTATCCTTGCCCTAAAAACATTCAATGAGGTAGCCTCAACTGCTTCACTGTCTAGCTGATCTGTGCCCCTCATTATTTTATAGACCTCTATAAGATCACCCCTCAGCCTCTTACGCTCCAGGGAAAAAAGTCCCAGTCTATCCAGCCTCTCCTTATAACTCAATCCATCAAGTCCCGGCAACATCCCAGTAAATCTTTACTGCACTCTTTCTAGTTTAATAATATCCTTTCTATAATAGGGTGACCAGAACTGCACACAGTATTCAAAGTGTAATCCACAGATTCACAAACATTTGTGTGAAGAAGTTCCTCCTCAACTCAGTCCTAAATCTGCTTCCCCTTACTTTGAGGCTATGCCCCCTCGTTCTAGTTTCACCCGCCAGTGGAAACAACTTCCCTGCTTCTATCTTATCTATTCCCTTCTTAATGTTTTATGTTTCTATAAGATCATAGAATAGAAACCCTACAGTACAGAAAGAGGCCATTCGGCCCATCGAGTCTGCACCGACCACAATCCCACCCAGGCCCTACCCCCATATCCCTACATATTTTACCCGCTAATCTACGCATCCCAGGACACTACGGGGCAATTTTAGCATGGCCAATCAACCTAACCCGCACATCTTTGGACTGTGGGAGGAAACCGGAGCACCCGGAGGAAACCCACGCAGACACGAGGAGAATGTGCAAACTCCACACAGACAGTGACCCAAGCCGGGAATCGAACCCAGGTCCCTGGAGCTGTGAAGCAGCAGTGCTAACCACTGTGCTACCGTGCTACCCACGGTAGATCTCCCCTCATTCTTCTGAATTCCAATGAGTGTAGCCCCAGTCTACTCAGTCTCTCCTCATAAGCCAACCCTCTCAACTCCGGAATCGACCTAGTGAATCTCCTCTGCACCCCCTCCAGTGCCAGTATATCCTTTCTCAAGTAAGGAGACCAAAACTGTACACAGTACTCCAGGTGTGGCCTCACCAGCACCTTATACAGATGCAACATAACCTCGCTGTTTCTAAACTCCATCCCTCGAGCAATGAAGGACAAAATTCCATTTGCCTTCTTAATTACCTGCTGCACCTGCAAACCAACTCCTTGTGACTCTTGCACAAGGACACCCATGATGATCGTGGAGGAGGTGTTGTTTCCTATCCTTACTGATTGTGGTCTGTGAGTTAGTAAGTCCAGGATCCAGTCGCAGAGAGAGGTGGCAAGGCCCAGGCCAATCTTTGGAGATGAGTTTCATGCGAATAATAGTGTTGATCCTGGTGTCAATAACTAGGAGTCTGACATAGCTGTCCTTGTTATCTCGGTGTTCCAGGGGACAAAGCAGAAAGGGTCGAGAGCTTCAGGTTTCTAGATGTCCAGATCACCAACAACCTGTCCTGGTCCCCCCCACGCCGACACTATAGTTAAGAAAGCCCCACCAACGCCTCTACTTTCTCAGAAGATGAAGGAAATTTGGCATGCCAGCTCCAACTCCCACCAACTTTTACAGATGCCCCATAGAAAGCATTCTTTCTGGTTGTACCACAGCTTGGTCTGGGCTCCTGCTCTGCCCAAGACCGCAAGAAACCAGAAAAAGTCATGAATGAACCCCAATCCATCACCAGTCTCCCATCCATTGACTCCGTCTACACTTCCCGCTGCCTCGGGGAAAAGCAGCCAGCATAATCAAGGACCTCGCGCACCCCGGACATTCCCTGTTCCACATTCTTCCATCAGGAAAGAGATACAAAAGTCTGAGGTCACGTACTCACTGACTCAAGAACAGCTTCTTCCCTGCTGCCGTCAGATGGACCTACCTCGCATGAGTTGATCTTTCTCTGAACCCTATGGGTGTAACACTACACTCTGCACTCTCTCCTTTCCTTCTCTATGAACGGTATGCTTTGGCTGTACAGCGAGCAAGAAACAATACTTTTCACTGTACATTATTACATGTGACAATAATAAATCAAATCGAATCACTCTGCCACCCTAACAAGCGAACACAAGAGAGAGAGAGACAGATGGGAGTAAACGGACACTTTGAAGGATGGGCTGGGTGGATATTTTTAATGAGGGAAGATTGTGGACAAAAACGGTTGATGAAGGAAGGGCCGTGGATGTCATCGATATGGATTTCAGTAAGGCATTTGACAAAGTCCCACATGGCACGTTGGTTAAGAAGGTTAAGGCTCATGGGATACAAGGAGAGGTGGCTAGATGGGTGGAGAACTGGCTTGGCCATAGGAAGAAGTTTAACAACACCAGGTTAAAGTCCAACAGGTTTATTTGGTAGCAAAAGCTTTTGCTACCAAATAAACCTGTTGGACTTTAACCTGGCGTTGTTAAACTTCTTACTGTGTTTACCCCAGTCCAACGCCGGCATCTCCACATCTTGGCCATAGGAGACAGAGGGTCGTGGTCGAAGGGTCTTTTTCCGGCTGGAGGTCTGTGACCAGTGGTGTTCCGCAGGGCTCTGTACTGGGACCTCTGCTATTTGTGATATATATAAATGATTTGGAAGAAGGTGTAACTGGTGTAATCAGCAAGTTTGCGGATGACACGAAGATGGCTGGACTTGCGGATAGCGAAGAGCATTGTCGGGCAATACAGCAGGATAGAGATAGGCTGGAAAATTGGGCGGAGAGGTGGCAGATGGAGTTTAATCTGGATAAATGCGAAGTGATGCATTTTGGAAGAAATAATGTAGGGGGGAGTTATACAATAAATGGCAGAGCCATCAGGAGTATAGAAACACAGAGGGACCGAGGTGTGCAAGTCCACAAATCCTTGAAGGTGGCAACACAGGTGGAGAAGGTGGTGAAGAAGGCATATGGTATGCTTGCCTTTATAGGACGGGGTATAGAGTATAAAAGCTGGAGTCTGATGATGCAGCTGTATAGAACGCTGGTTAGGCCACATTTGGAGTACTGCGTCCAGTTCTGGTCGCCGCACTACCAGAAGGACGTGGAGGCGTTCGAGAGAGTGCAGAGAAGGTTTACCAGGATGTTGCCTGGTATGGAGGGTCTTAGCTATGAGGAGAGATTGGGTAAACTGGGGTTGTTCTCCCTGGAAAGACGGAGAATGAGGGGAGATCTAATAGAGGTGTACAAGATGATGAAGGGGATAGATAGGGTGAACAGTGGGAAGCTTTTTCCCAGGTCGGAGGTGACGATCACGAGGGGTCACGGGCTCAAGGTGAGAGGGGCGAAGTATATCTCAGATATTAGAGGGATGTTTTTTACACAGAGGGTGGTGGGGGCCTGGAATGCGCTGCCAAGTAGGGTGGTGGAGGCAGGCACGCTGACATCGTTTAAGACTTACCTGGATAGTCACATGAGCAGCCTGGGAATGGAGGGATACAAACGATTGGTCTCGTTGGACCAAGGAGCGGCACAGGCTTGTAGGGCCGAAGGGCCTGTTTCCTGTGCTGTACTGTTCTTTGTTCTTTTTATCCTTGATCTCAAACACCTCTCTCCGTGTTTTCTATCCATAGGGGACGGATACGGATCTCAACATAAAGGTAAGGATTTACAGTCCTTTCGGATAACATTGTAAAGCACCTGCTCCACACACACATTGACGCCACTAATGACAGGGACACACAGCAACATTTGGAGCAGAGATAGTCCACACCGCAGGGCAGAGGGCTCACTCGCTTCATCTGATTTTTCACAGCGTTGGCAGAATAAGAGACGGGGGGTGTTAGAGAGATTGGGGGAGCTGTTTGAACAATGGCAGCCGTGGCTCAGAGGTGGGGCAGTAATACAGCCAAAGGCCTATTTCCCATCCCGTCACCAACACCCTTTATCCTGCACCAAAGGAAAGGGCTGTGCTTGCAGCTTACGGACAGGTAGTCCTCACCTTGGGATCTGCAACAACGTTCCGGGCAGGATTAGAATTCCCCGCTGACCCTCTCCCATCTGACATTCCTCTGATTTGATTTGATTTGATTTATTGTTGTCACATGTATTAGTATGCAGTGAAAAGTATTGTTTCTTGCGCGCTATACAGAGTAAGCATACCGTTCATAGAGAAGGAAAGGAGAGGGTGCAGAATGTAGTGTTACAGTCAGAGCTAGGGTGTAGAGAAAGATCAGCTTCATATTTGATTTATCATTGTCACATGTAAAAGTATGATAGAAGTCTACAAGACTATGAGAGGCATGGACAGAGTGGATAGTCAGAAGCTTTTTCCCAGGGTGGAAGAGTCAATTACTCGGGGGGCACAGGTTTAAGGTGCGAGGGGGCAAGGTTTAAAGGAGATGTACGAGGCAGATTTTTTACACAGAGGGTGGTGGGTGCCTGGGACTCGCTGCCGGGGGAGGGAGTGGAAGCGGATACGGTCGGGACTTGTCAGGGGCGTCTTGACAAATACATGAATAGGATGGGAATAGAGGGATAGGGTCCCCGGAAGGGGAGGGGGTTTTAGTTCAGTCGGGCTGCATGGTCGGTGCAGGCTTGGAGGGCCGAAGAGCCTGTTCCTGTGCTGTAATTCTCTTTGATCTTTGTTCTTTGTTCCATGCCGTGAAAAGTATTGTTTCTTGCGCGCTATGCAGACGAAGCATACCGTTCATAGAGAAGGAAAGGAGAG
Source organism: Mustelus asterias (assembly GCF_964213995.1). Classification (NCBI taxonomy): domain Eukaryota; kingdom Metazoa; phylum Chordata; class Chondrichthyes; order Carcharhiniformes; family Triakidae; genus Mustelus; species Mustelus asterias. The sequence continues at coordinate 211,168 of NW_027590343.1, read as the reverse complement.
GGTGCAGAATGTAGGGTTACAGTCACAGCTAGGGGTGTAGAGAAAGATCCGCTTAATATTCGATTTATTAGTGTCGCATGTATTAGTGTACAGTGAAAAGCATTGTTTCTTGCACACGACATTTTGCACTGTCCCCTTTCCTTCTCTATGAACGGTATGCTTTGTCTGTATAGCGCGCAAGAAACAATACTTTTCACTGTATGTTAATACATGTGACAATAATAACTCAAATCAAATATTAAGTTGATCTTTCTCGACACCCTAGCTCTGACTGTAACACTGCATTCTGCACTCTCTCCTTTCCTTCTCTATGAACGGTATGCTTTGTCTGTACAGCACGCAAGAAACAATACTTTTCACTGTATCACAATACATGTGACAATAATAAATCAAATCGAATCACTCTGCCATCGTAACAAGTGAACACAAGAGAGAGAGAAACAGATGGGAGTGAATGGACACTTTGAAGGATGGGTTGGGTGGATATTTTTAATGAGGGAAGATTGTGGTTTACTGAGATATTAATAACGCAGCTTGAAATTCCCCAGCGGGTGTTGGGAGAGTGAATGTTAGAAACAGGCAGAGCCAGCCTTAGTGTGCTGGGTTTAAAGTGTTCAATGGGCTTTTTATCCTTGTTCTCCAACACCTCTCTCCGTGTTTTCTATCCATAGGGGACGGATACGGATCTCAACCTAAAGGTAAGGATTTACAATCCTTTCGGATAACATTGTAAAGCACCTGCCCCACACATTGACGCCACTAATGACAGGTACACACAGCAACATTGGGAGCAGAGATAGTCCACACCGCAGGGCAGAGGGCTCACTCGCTTCATCTGATTTTCCTCGGCGTTGGAAAAATAAGAACCGGTGGGTTAGAGAAATTGTGGGAACTGTTTGATCCTGGACTACAATGGCAGCCGGGGATCAGAGGTAACGTCTGCCCTCTCAGCCAGAATGATAAGTGTCCGAGGCCCAGACCATCGCTCTGAGTGCGGCAAGAAGTCTGACACTGCAGCAAGTGCTGAGTCAATACTCAACTCCGCGATTCGATCTGACTCCCTCTCCGATGGTGGAACAATCCAGCTGAGTTATTTTAGTCTCTGATTCGCATCACTGCCTCTGACTAACGTCACGTTTTTCACTGGTCGTGGCGAGGCAGTATAATTTGGATAAAATGTGACGGTTATTCACTTTGGAAGCAAAAACAAGAAGGCAGATTAGTACCTGAATGGCTGTAAATTGGGAGAGGGGAGTGAGCAGAGGGACCTGGGTGCACCAGTCGTTGAAGGTAAGCATGCAGGTGCAGCAGGCGGTAAAGAAGGCAATTGGGATGTTGGCCTTCATTGCGAGAGGTTTCGACTACAGGAGCAGGGATGTGTTGTTGCAATTATACAGGGCCTTGGTGAGGCCACACCGAGAGTATTGTGTGCAGTTTTGGTCTCCTTTCCTGAGGAAGGATGTTCTTGCTCTCGAGGGAGCGCAGCGAAGGTTTACCAGGCTGATTCCGGGGATGGCGGGACTGATGTTTGAGGAGAAATTGACGAGGTTAGGATTGTTTTCGCTGGCGTTCAGAGGGGGGGGGAATCTCACAAAGAGATCCCCCCTCTGACAATAATAAATCAAATCAAATCAAACCAATCCATCACGCAAACCAGCCTCCCATCCATTGACTCTGTCGACACTTCCCGCTGCCTCGGGGGAAAAGCAGCCGGCATAATTAAGGACCCCCTCGCAACCCCGGACATTCTCTCTTCCACCTTCTTCCGTCGGGAAAAAGATACAAAAGTCTGAGGTCACGTACCGACCGACTCAAGAACAGCTTCTTCCCTGCTGCTGTCAGATGGATCGACCTCGCGTTAAGTTGATCTTTCTCTACACCCCTAGCTGTGACTGTAACACTACATTCTGCACCCTCTCCTTTCCTTCTCTATGAACGGTATGCTTTGTCTGCAGAGCGTGCAAGAAACAACACTTTTCACTCTACGCTATTACGTGTGACAATAATAAATCAAATCGAATCACTCTGCCACCCTAACAAGCGAACACAAGAGAGAGAGAAACAGATGGGAGTGAATGGACACTTTGAAGGATGGGCCGGGTGGATATTTTTAACGAGGGAAGATTGTGGTTTACTGAGATATTAATAACGCAGCTTGAAATTCCCCAGCGGGTGTTGGGAGAGTGAATGTTAGAATCAGGCAGAGCCAGCCTTAGTGTGCTGGGTTTAAAGTGTTCAATGGGCTTTTTATCCTTGTTCTCAAACACCATAGGCGGCACAGTAGCACAGTGGTTAGCACTGCTGCTTCACAGCTCCAGGGACCTGGGTTCGATTCCCGGCTTGGGTCACTGCCTGTGTGGAGTTTGCGCATTCTCCTCGTGTCTGCGTGGGTTTCCTCCGGGTGCTCCGGTTTCCTCCCACAGTCCAAAGATGTGCGGGTTAGGTTGATTGGCCATGCTAAAATTGCCCCTTCGTGTCCTCAGGTTTGTAAATTAGAGGGATTGGCGGGTAAATATATGTAGGGACATGGGGGTAGGGCCTGGGTGGGATTGTGGTCGGTGCAGACTCGATGGGCCGAATGGCCTCTTTCTGTACTGTAGGGTTTCTATGATTTCTATGACCTCTCTCCGTGTTTTCTATCCATAGGGGACAGCTATGGAAATCAACCTAAAGGTAAGGATTTACAATCCTTTTGGATAACATTGTAAAGCACCTGCTCCACACATTGACGCCACTAATGACAGGTACACACAGCAACATTTGGAGCAGAGATAGTCCACCGCAGGGCAGAGGGCTCACTCGCTTCATCTGATTTTCCTCGGCGTTGGAAAAATAAGAACCGGTGGGTTAGAGAAATTGTGGGAACTGTTTGATCCTGGACTACAATGGCAGCCGGGGATCAGAGGTAACGTCTGCCCTCTCAGCCAGAATGATAAGTGTCCGAGGCCCAGACCATCGCTCTGAGTGCGGCAAGAAGTCTGACACTGCAGCAAGTGCTGAGTCAATACTCAACTCCGCGATTCGATCTGACTCCCTCTCCGATGGTGGAACAATCCAGCTGAGTTATTTTAGTCTCTGATTCGCATCACTGCCTCTGACTAACGTCACGTTTTTCACTGGTCGTGGCGAGGCAGTATAATTTGGATAAAATGTGACGGTTATTCACTTTGGAAGCAAAAACAAGAAGGCAGATTAGTACCTGAGTGGCTGTAAATTGGGAGAGGGGAGTGAGCAGAGGGACCTGGGTGCGCCAGTCGCTGAAGGTAAGCATGCAGGTGCGGCAGGTGGTAAAGAAGGCAATTGGGATGTTGGCCTTCATTGGGAGAGGTTTCGAGTACAGGAGCAGGGATGTGTTGTTGCAATTATACAGGGCCTTGGTGAGGCCACACCGAGAGTATTGTGTGCAGTTTTGGTCTCCTTTCCTGAGGAAGGATGTTCTTGCTCTCGAGGGAGCGCAGCGAAGGTTTACCAGGCTGATTCCGGGGATGGCGGGACTGATGTTTGAGGAGAAATTGACGAGGTTAGGATTGTTTTCGCTGGCGTTCAGAGGGGGGGGGGAATCTCACAAAGAGATCCCCCCTCTGACAATAATAAATCAAATCAAATCAAACCAATCCATCACGCAAACCAGCCTCCCATCCATTGACTCTGTCTACACTTCCCGCTGCCTCGGGGGAAAAGCAGCCGGCATAATTAAGGACCCCCTCGCAACCCCGGACATTCTCTCTTCCACCTTCTTCCGTCGGGAAAAAGATACAAAAGTCTGAGGTCACGTACCGACCGACTCAAGAACAGCTTCTTCCCTGCTGCTGTCAGATGGATCGACCTCGCGTTAAGTTGATCTTTCTCTACACCCCTAGCTGTGACTGTAACACTACATTCTACACCCTCTCCTTTCCTTCTCTATGAACGGTATGCTTTGTCTGCAGAGCGTGCAAGAAACAATACTTTTCACTGTACGCTATTACGTGTGACAATAATAAATCAAATCGAATCACTCTGCCACCCTAACAAGCGAACACAAGAGAGAGAGAAACAGATGGGAGTGAATGGACACTTTGAAGGATGGGCTGGGTGGATATTTTTAACGAGGGAAGATTGCGGTTTACTGAGATATTAATAACGCAGCTTGAAATTCCTCAGCGGGTGTTGGGAGAGTGAATGTTAGAAAGAGGCAGAGCCAGCCTTAGTGTGCTGGGTTTAAAGTGTTCAATGGGCTTTTTATCCTTGTTCTCCAACACCTCTCTCTGTGCTTTCTATCCACAGGGAACGGATACGGATCTCAAAGTAAAGGTAAGGATTTACAATCCTTTTCTAATAACACTGTACCTTTCTACCCCCTTCTGACCCTTTCTACTTGGTCCCCGTTGATGTCGACAGGAGCATGTTCTCCTTTACGCTTCCTGAAGTCGATGACAATCTCCTTCGTTTTGTTGGCATTGAGGGAGAGATTATTGTTGCTGCACCAGTTCACCAGATTCTCTATCTCATTCCTGTACCCTGTCTCGTCATTGTTTGAGATCCGACCCACTACGGTGGTGTCGTCAGCAAACTTGAAAATCGAATTGGAGGGGAATTTGGCCGCACAGTCAGAGGTGTATAAGGAGTATAGTAGGGGGCTGAGAACACAGCCTTGTGGGGCACCGGTGTTGAGGATGATCGCGGAGGAGGTGCTGTTGCCGATCCTTCCTGATTGTGGTCTGTGAGTTGGGAAGTTCAGGATCCAGTCGCAGAGGGAGGAGCCGAGGCCCAGGCCACGGAGTTTGGAGATGGGTTTCATGCGAATAATAGTGTTGAAGATGAGCTGTAGCCAACAAATAGGAGTCTGACATAGGTGTCCTTGTTATCGAGATGTTCCAGGGGACGAAGTAGGAAGACTTGAGAGCTTCAGGTTTTTAGGTGTCCAGATCATCAACAACCTGTCCTGGTCCCCCCCACACCGACACAATCGTTAAGCAAGCCCACCAATGCCTCTACCTTCTCAGAAGACGAAGGAAATTTGGCATGTCAGCTGTGAATCTCGCCAACCTTTGCAGATACACAATAGAAAGCATTCTTTCTGGTTGTACCACAGCTTGGTCTGGGCTCCTGCTCTGCCCAAGACCGCAAGGAACTACAAAAGGTTGCGAATGTAGCCCAATCCATCACGCAAACCAGCCTCCCATCCATTGACTCTGTCTACACTTCCCGCTGCCTTGGGGAAAAGCAGACAGCATAATCAAGGATCCCCCCGACGCACCCCGGACATTCTCTCTTCCACCTTCTTCCGTCGGGAAAAAGATACAAAAGTCTGAGGTCACGTACCGACCGACTCAAGAATAGCTTCTTCCCTGCTGCTGTCAGACTTTTGAATGGACCTACCTCGCCTTAGTTGATCTTTCTCTACACCCTAGCTGTGACTATAACACTGCATTCTGCACTCTCTCCTTTCCTTCTCTATGAACGGTATGCTTTGTCTGTATAGCGCGCAAGAAACAACACTTTTCAATGTATATTATTACATGTGACAATAATAAATCAAATCGAATCACTCTGCCACCCTAACAAGCGAACACAAGAGAGAGAGAAACAGATGGGAGTGAATGGACACTTTGAAGGATGGGCTGGGTGGATATTTTTAACGAGGGAAGATTGTGGTTTACTGAGATATTAATAACGCAGCTTGAAATTCCCCAGCGGGTGTTGGGAGAGTGAATGTTAGAATCAGGCAGAGCCAGCCTTAGTGTGCTGGGTTTAAAGTGTTCAATGGGCTTTTTATCCTTGTTCTCAAACACCATGGGCGGCACGGTAGCACAGTGGTTAGCACTGCTGCTTCACAGCTCCAGGGACCTGGGTTCGATTCCCGGCTCGGGTCACTGCTTGTGTGGAGTTTGCACATTCTCCTCGTGACCGCGTGGGTTTCCTCCGGGTGCTCCGGTTTCCTCCCACAGTCCAAAGATGTGCGGGTTAGGTTGATTGGCCAGGTTAAAATTGCCCCTTCGTGTCCTGAGGTTTGTAGATTAGAGGGATTGGCGGGTAAAAATATGTAGGGATATGGGGGTAGGGCCTGGGTGGGATTGTGGTCGGTGCAGACTCGATGGGCCGAATGGCCTCTTTCTGTACTGTAGGGTTTCTATGATTTCTATGACCTCTCTCCGTGTTTTCTATCCACAGGGGACAGTTATGGAAATCAACATAAAGGTAAGGATTTACAATCCTTTTGGATAACATTGTTAAGCACCTGCTCCACACATTGACGCCACTAATGACAGGTACACACAGCAACATTTGGAGCAGAGATAGTCCACCGCAGGGCAGAGGGCTCACTCGCTTCATCTGATTTTCCGCGGCGTTGGAAAAATAAGAACCGGTGGGTTAAAGAAATTGTGGGAACTGTTTGATCCTGGACTACAATGGCAGCCGGGGATCAGAGGTAACGTCTCCCCTCTCAGTCAGAATGATAAGTGTCCGAGGCCCAGATCATCGCTCTGAGTGCGGCAAGAATCTGGCACTGCAGCAAGTGCTGAGTCAATACTCAACTCCGCGATTCGATCTGACTCCCTCTCCGATGGTGGAACAATCCAGCTGAGTTATTTTAGTCTCTGATTCGCATCACTGCCTCTGACTAACGTCACGTTTTTCAGTGGTCGTGGCGATGCAGTATAATTTGGATAAAATGTGACGGTTATTCACTTTGGAAGCAAAAACAAGAAGGCAGATTAGTACCTGAGTGGCTGTAAATTGGGAGAGGGGAGTGAGCAGAGGGACCTGGGTGCACCAGTCGCTGAAGGTAAGCATGCAGGTGCAGCAGGCGGTAAGGAAGGCAATTGGGATGTTGGCCTTCATTGCGAGAGGTTTCGACTACAGGAGCAGGGATGTGTTGTTACAATTATACAGGGCCTTGGTGAGGCCACACCGAGAGTATTGTGTGCAGTTTTGGTCTCCTTTCCTGAGGAAGGATGTTCTTGCTCTCGAGGGAGCGCAGCGAAGGTTTACCAGGCTGATTCCGGGGATGGCGGGACTGATGTTTGAGGAGAAATTGACGAGGTTAGGATTGTTTTCGCTGGCGTTCAGAGGGGGGGGGAATCTCACAAAGAGATCCCCCCTCTGACAATAATAAATCAAATCAAATCAAACCAATCCATCACGCAAACCAGCCTCCCATCCATTGACTCTGTCTACACTTCCCGCTGCCTCGGGGGAAAAGCAGCCGGCATAATTAAGGACCCCCTCGCAACCCCGGACATTCTCTCTTCCACCTTCTTCCGTCGGGAAAAAGATACAAAAGTCTGAGGTCACGTACCGACCGACTCAAGAACAGCTTCTTCCCTGCTGCTGTCAGATGGATCGACCTCGCGTTAAGTTGATCTTTCTCTACACCCCTAGCTGTGACTGTAACACTACATTCTGCACCCTCTCCTTTCCTTCTCTATGAACGGTATGCTTTGTCTGCAGAGCGTGCAAGAAACAACACTTTTCACTGTACGCTATTACGTGTGACAATAATAAATCAAATCGAATCACTCTGCCACCCTAACAAGCGAACACAAGAGAGAGAGAAACAGACGGGAGTGAATGGACACTTTGAAGGATGGGCCGGGTGGATATTTTTAACGAGGGAAGATTGTGGTTTACTGAGATATTAATAACGCAGCTTGAAATTCCGCAGCGGGTGTTGGGAGAGTGAATGTTAGAAACAGGCAGAGCCAGCCTTAGTGTGCTGGGTTTAAAGTGTTCAATGGGCTTTTTATCCTTGTTCTCAAACACCTCTCTCCGTGTTTTCTATCCATAGGGAACGGATACGGATCTCAAAGTAAAGGTAAGGATTTACAATCCTTTTCTAATAACACTGTACCTTTCTACCCCCTTCTGACCCTTTCTACTTCGTCCCCGTTGATGTAGACAGGGGCAGGTTCTCCTTTACGCTTCCTGAAGTCGATGACAATCTCCTTCGTTTTGTTGGCATTGAGGGAGAGATTATTGTTGCTGCACCAGTTCACCAGATTCTCTCTCTCATTCCTGTACTCTGTCTCGTCATTGTTTGAGATCTGACCCACTACGGTGGTGTCGTCAGCAAACTTGAAAATCGAGTTGGAGGGGAATTTGGCCGCACAGTCAGAGGTGTATAAGGAGTATAGTAGGGGGCTGAGAACACAGCCTTGTGGGGCACCGGGGTTGAGGATGATCGCGGAGGAGGTGCTGTTGCCGATCCTTCCTGATTGTGGTCTGTGAGTTAGGAAGTTCAGGATCCAGTCGCAGAGGGAGGAGCCGAGGCCCAGGCCACGGAGTTTGGAGATGGGTTTCATGCGAATAATAGTGTTGAAGATGAGCTGGAGTCAACAAATAGGAGTCTGACATAGGTGTCCTTGTTATCGAGATGTTCCAGGGGACGAAGTAGGAAGACTTGAGAGCTTCAGGTTTTTAGGTGTCCAGATCATCAACAACCTGTCCTGGTCCCCCCCACACCGACACAATCGTTAAGCAAGCCCACCAATGCCTCTACCTTCTCAGAAGACGAAGGAAATTTGGCATGTCAGCTGTGAATCTCGCCAACCTTTGCAGATACACAATAGAAAGCATTCTTTCTGGATGTATCACAGCTTGGTCTGGGCTCCTGCTCTGCCCAAGACCGCAAGGAACTACAAAAGGATGCGAATGTAGCCCAATCCATCACGCAAACCAGCCTCCCATCCATTGACTCTGTCTACACTTCCCGCTGCCTTGGGGAAAAGCAGACAGCATAATCAAGGATCCCCCCGACGCACCCCGGACATTCTCTCTTCCACCTTCTTCCGTCGGGAAAAAGATACAAAAGTCTGAGGTCACGTACCGACCGACTCAAGAATAGCTTCTTCCCTGCTGCTGTCAGACTTTTGAATGGACCTACCTCGCATTAGTTGATCTTTCTCTACACCCTAGCTGTGACTATAACACTGCATTCTGCACCCTCTCCTTTCCTTCTCTATGAACGGTATGCTTTGTCTGTATAGCGCGCAAGAAACAACATCACTGTGCCACCGTAACAAGTGAACACAAGAGAGAGAGAAACAGATGGGAGTGAATGGACACTTTGAAGGATGGGCTGGGTGGATATTTTTAACGAGGGAAGATTGTGGTTTACTGAGATATTAATAACGCAGCTTGAAATTCCCCAGCGGGTGTTGGGAGAGTGAATGTTAGAATCAGGCAGAGCCAGCCTTAGTGTGCTGGGTTTAAAGTGTTCAATGGGCTTTTTATCCTTATTCTCAAACACCATGGGCGGCACGGTAGCACAGTGGTTAGCACTGCTGCTTCACAGCTCCAGGGACCCGGGTTCGATTCCCGGCTCGGGTCACTGTCTGTGTGGAGTTTGCACATTCTCCTCGTGTCTGCGTGGGTTTCCTCCGGGTGCTCCGGTTTCCTCCCACAGTCCAAAGATGTGCGGGTTAGGTTGATTGGCCATGCTAAAATTGCCCCTTCGTGTCCTGAGGTTTGTAGATTAGAGGGATTGGCGGGTAAAAATATGTAGGGATATGGGGGTAGGGCCTGGGTGGGATTGTGGTCGGTGCAGACTCGATGGGCCGAATGGCCTCTTTCTGTACTGTAGGGTTTCTATGATTCTATGATTTCTATGACCTCTCTCCGTGTTTTCTATCCACAGGGGACAGTTATGGAAATCAACATAAAGGTAAGGATTTACAATCCTTTCGGATAACATTGTTAAGCACCTGCTCCACACATTGACGCCACTAATGACAGGTACACACAGCAACATTGGGAGCAGAGATAGTCCACCGCAGGGCAGAGGGCACACTCGCTTCATCTGATTTTCCGCGGCGTTGGAAAAATAAGAACCGGTGGGTTAAAGAAATTGTGGGAACTGTTTGATCCTGGACTACAATGGCAACCGGGGATCAGAGGTAACGTCTCCCCTCTCAGTCAGAATGATAAGTGTCCGAGGCCCAGATCATCGCTCTGAGTGCGGCAAGAAGTCTGACACTGCAGCAAGTGCTGAGTCAATACTCAACTCCGCGATTCGATCTGACTCCCTCTCCGATGGTGGAACAATCCAGCTGAGTTATTTTAGTCCCTGGTTCACAAGAATGAACCCAGGGGGGGTCACAGTCTGAGGATTCGGGGTAGACCATTTAGGACGGAGGTGGGGAGACATTTCTTCACCCGGTGAGCCTGTGGGATTCATTCCCACAGGAAGTAGTTGATGCCAAAACATTGAATGTATTCAAGAGGCGGCTGGATAGAGCACTTGGGGCGAATGGGATCGAAGGTTATGGGGTGAAAGGCGGCACGGTAGCACAGTGGTTAGCACTGCGGCTTCACAGCTCCAGGGTCCCGGGTTCGATTCCCGGCTCGGGTCACTGTCTGTGTAGAGTTTGCACATTCTCCTCGTGTCTGCGTGGGTTTCCTCCGGGTGCCTCCGGTTTCCTCCCACTGTCCAAAGATGTGCGGGTTAGGTTGATTGGCCAGGTTAAAAATTGCCCCTTAGAGTCCTGGGATGCGTAGGTTAGAGGGATTAGCGGGTAAAATATGTGGGGGTAGGGCCTGGGTGGGATTGTGGTCGGTGCAGACTGGAAGGGCCGAATGGCCTCCTCCTGCTCCTGTCTTCTATGTTTTGATGTCTCGACTGTTATAGAGCTTTAACTTAAGCACCTTCCAGGCATTCCAGTTTAATGAGACTTACAAGGACAGTAATTCAATTATATCTTTATTTAACACTCCCAGTACCAACTCAAACATAAAGAGTTGCAACTCATTAACTCTTTACTGAACTTTAACTCGAACTGAACATCAACTTTAAACATTACACTCTTAATATCAACTCTTAGTATCGGAATCAACTCTTAATATCTGAATATCAACTTTAACTATTTTACTGAAAATAGCTACGACCGAGTTGAGGAAAACCTTGGCCAAGGAACATCCTCGATGTAGAATCTATCTTCTTCTTCTCTGAAGCATCCTTCAGGGTACAGGCTTTGTCGCGATGGCTGTTCTCCTGGAGTTATCGCTGCCAAACAAAGGACTCTCGCGTCTTTTATCCATAACTCTCCACTTGCTTCCGGAAGATTCTCTGTCATCCAGCCAACTGTGTAACCAGGAACCGGTCACATGGCTCGAACATCCAGTGAAACTACTTTTAAACGAAACCATAATTTGACATGTCCCATACATAGCAGCCATAAAAATTGGAGCCACAATGTCTCAGTTAATATGAACAACTTCTCTGATCTGACCAAACACTGGAAGCTTCAGATCACAGCCCCCAGACCAGAGTGCTCTTTACGACCTGCATCTGGTTTTTAATCTTTAAGTTGACCAAAATTCCCAGCATGCTTCACTCTCTGCCAGAATAGCCATTTTAAAGGCACTATTGCCATTATTGTTGTTAAATTATTGTGGTAGTCAAAGAACAAAGAACAAAGAACAGTACAGCACAGGAAACAGGCCCTTCGGCCCTCCAAGCCTGTGCCGCTCCTTGGTCCAACTAGACCAATCGTTTGTATCCCTCCGTTCCCAGGCTGCTCATGTGACTATCCAGGTAAGTCTTAAACGATGTCAGCGTGCCTGCCTCCACCACCCTACTTGGCAGCGCATTCCAGGCCCCCACCACCCTCTGTGTAAAAAACGTCCCTCTGATGTCTGAGTTATACTTCGCCCCTCTCAGCTTGAGCCCGTGACCCCTCGTGATCGTCACCTCCGACCTGGGAAAAAGCTTCCCACTGTTCACCCAATCTATACCCTTCATAATCTTGTATACCTCTATTAGATCTCCCCTCATTCTCCGTCTTTCCAAGGAGAACAACCCCAGTCTACCCAATCTCCCCTCATAGCTAAGACCCTCCATACCAGGCAACATCCTGGTAAACCTTCTCTGCACTCTCTCCAATGCCTCCACGTCCTTCTGGTAGTGCGGCGACCAGAACTGGACGCAGTACTCCAAATGTGGCCTAACCAGCGTTCTATACAGCTGCATCATCAGACTCCAGCTTTTATACTCTATACCCCGTCCTATAAAGGCAAGCATACCATATGCCTTCTTCACCACCTTCTCCACCTGTGTTGCCACCTTCAAGGATTTGTGGACTTGCACACCTCGGTCCCTCTGTGTTTCTATACTCCTGATGACTCTGCCATTTATTGTATAACTCCTCCCTACATTATTTCTTCCAAAATGCATCACTTCGCATTTATCCGGATTAAACTCCATCTGCCACCTCTCCGCCCAATTTTCCAGCCTATCTATATCCTGCTGTATTGCCCGACAATGCTCTTCGCTATCCGCAATTCCAGCCATCTTCGTGTCATCCGCAAACTTGCTGATTACACCAGTTACACTTTCTTCCAAATCATTTATATATATATCACAAATAGCAGAGGTCCCAGTACAGAGCCCTGCGGAACACCACTGGTCACAGACCTCCAGCCGGAAAAAGACTCTTCGACCACTACCCTCTGTCTCCTATGGCCAAGCCAGTTCTCCACCCATCTAGCCACTTCTCCTTGTATCCCATTCTCTCTCTGTCCAAACTATGTTTCGATGTTTCATGCTTTTGTCCCTCAGCGTAAATATCTAACTTGTTCCTCGAACATCATCACTCAGTCCAGAATCCACCCTGAGTCACTGACAAGATTCTGGATTGATTTAACGTGCACCTTTCCAATCCCTTCAAGAAGGGAATCTACGCGGCAGTCCGTCTAACCTCAGTGGTCGGAAAGCTATGGGAAGCAATTCAGAAAGAAATTTGATCTCACACGATGACGAGACAGGGTACAGGAAGGAGATAGAGAATCTGGTGAACTGGTGCGGCAACAATAATCTCTCCCTCAATGTCAACAAAACGAAGGAGATAGTCATCGACTTCAGGAAGCGTAAAGGAGAACATGCCCCAGACTGCATCAACGGGGACAAAGTAGAAATTGTTGAGAGCTTCAGGTTTTGTAGATGTCCAGATCACCAACAACCTGTCCTAGTCCCCCCCATGCCGAGACTATAGTTAAGAAAGCCCACCAATGCCTCTACTTTCTCAGAAGACTAAGGAAATTTGGCATGTCAGCTACAACCCTCACCGACTTTTACAGATGCACCATAGAAAGCATCCTTTCTGGTTGTATCACAGCTTGGTATGGGCTCCTGCTCTGCCCAAGACCGCAAAGAACTACAAAAGGTCGTGAATGTAACCCAATCCATCACGCAAACCAGCCTCCCATCCATTGACTCCGTCTACACTTCCCGCTGCCTCGGGGAAAAGCAGCCGGCATAATCAAGGACCCCCACGCACCCCGGACATTCTCTCTTCCACCTTCTTCCGTCGGGAAAAAGATACAAAAGTCTGAGGTCACGTACCGACCGACTCAAGAACAGCTTCTTCCCTGCTGCTGTCAGACTTTTGAATGGACCTACCTCGCATTAAGTTGATCTTTCTCTCCACCCGACCTATGACTGTAACACTACATTCTGCACTCTCTACTTTCCTTCTCTATGAACGGTATGCTTTGTCTGTATAGCGTGCAAAAAACAATACTTTTCACTGTACATTAACACATGTGACAATAATAAATCAAACTCGGTCCCTTGGAGGATGAGAGGGGGGATTTAATAGTGGGAAATGAGGAAATGGCTGAAACTTTAAATAAGTTTTTTGTGTCGGTCTTCACGGTGGAAGACACGAATCGTTTACGGAATATTAGCGATAGAAGGTTGGTAGGAGGAGAGGTACTCAATACAGTTAATGTTACCAGAGAGGCAGTGCTTGGTAGACTAATGGGACTGAAGGTGGACAAGTCCCCGGGTCCGGATGGAATGCATCCCAGGGTATTGAAAGAAATGTCAGAGGTAATAGTGGATGCGTTAGTGGTTATTTATCAAAATTCGTTGGATTCTGGGGTAGTGCCGGTTGATTGGAAAACGGCTAATGTTACGCCGCTGTTTAAAAAAGGAAATAGACAAAAGCTGGGTAACTACAGGCCGGTTAGCTTAATGTCTGTAGTTGGGAAAATGCTGGAATCCATCATTAAAGAAGAAATAGCGGGCCATCTGGATAAGAATGGTTCGATTAAGCAGACGCAGCATGGATTCATGAGGGGAAAGTCGTGCTTGACGAACTTGTTGGATTTTTATGAAGATGTGACTAGTGCGGTTGATGGAGGGGAACCGGTGGATGCGGTGTTTTTGGATTTCCAAAAGGCGTTCGATAAGGTGCCTCACAAAAGGTTGCTGAAGAAGATTGGGTCACACGGAGTTGGGGGTAGGGTGTTAGCGTGGATTGGGGATTGGCTATCCGACAGGAAGCAGAGAGTCGGAATAAATGGGTGCTTTTCTGGTTGGCGGATGGTAACTAGTGGCGTGCCGCAGGGATCGGTACTGGGGCCTCAACTATTTACCATTTATATAGACGATCTGGAGGAGGGGACTGCGTGTAGGGTAACAAGGTTTGCAGACGACACAAAGATAAGTGGAGAAGTGAATCGTGTGGAGGGCGTAGAAGGTCTGCAGAGAGATTTGGACAGGCTGAGTGAGTGGACGAGGATCTGGCAGATGGAATATAAGGTTGACAAATGCGAGGTTATTCACTTTGGAGGAAATAATAGCAAATTGGATTATTATCTAAATGGAAAAAAATCACAACATGCCACTGTGCAAAGGGACCTGGGGGTCCTTGTGCATGAGACGCAAAACCCCAGTCTGCAGGTGCAACAGGTGATCAAGAAGGCAAATGGGATGTTGGCCTATATCGCAAGGGGGATAGAATATAAAAGCAGAGATGTCTTGCTGCATCTGTACAGGGCATTGGTGAGGCCGCAGCTGGAATACTGTGTGCAGTATTGGTCCCCTTATTTGCGGAAGGATATATTGGCCTTGGAGGGAGTGCAGAGAAGGTTCACCAGGTTGATACCGGAGATGAGGGGTGTTGATTATGAGGAGAGACTGAGCAGATTGGGTTTGTACTCGTTGGAATTTAGAAGGCTGAGGGGGGATCTTACAGAGACCTATAAGATAATGAAGGGGCTGGATAGGGTAGAGGTGGAGAGATTCTTTCCACTTAGAAAGGAAGCTAGAACTAGAGGGCACAGCCTCAAAATAAAGGGGGGGTCAGTTTAGGACAGAGTTGAGGAGCAACTTCTTCTCTCAGGAGGGTGGTGAATCTCTGGAATTCTCTGCCCACTGAAGTGGTGGAGGCTACCTCGCTGAATATGTTTAAATCACGGATAGATGGATTCCTGATCGGTAAGGGAATTAGGGGTTATAGGGATCAGGCGGGTAAGTGGAACTGATCCACGTCAGATCAGCCATGATCTTATTGAATGGCGGGGCAGGCTCGAGGGGCTAGATGGCCTACTCCTGCTCCTATTTCTTATGTTCTTATGTTCTTAAATCAAATCACTCTGCCACCATCACAAGCGAACACAAGAGAGAGAGAGACAGATGGGAGTGAATGGACACTTTGAAGGATGGGCTGGGTGGATATTTTTACTGAGGGAAGATTGTGGTTTACTGAGATATTAATAACGCAGCTTGAAATTCCGCAGCGGGTGTTGGGAGAGCGAATGTTAGAAACAGGCAGAGCCAGCCTTAGTGTGCTGGGTTTAAAGTGTTCAATGGGCTTTTTATCCTTGTTCTCAAACACCTCTCTCCGTGTTTTCTATCCACAGGGGACGATTACGGATCTCAACCTAAAGGTAAGGATTTTCAATCCTTTCGGATAACATTGTTAAGCACCTGCTCCACACATTGACGCCACTAATGACAGGGACACACAGCAACATTTGGAGCAGAGATAGTCCACACCGCAGGGCAGAGGGCTCACTCGCTTCATCTGATTGATCACAGCGTTGGCAGAATAAGAGACGGGGGGGTGTTAGAGAGATTGGGGGAGCTGTTTGAACAATGGCAGCCGTGGCTCAGAGGTGGGGCAGTAATACAGCCAAAGGCCTATTTCCCATCCCGTCACCAACACCCTTTATCCTGCACCAAAGGAAAGGGCTGTGCTTGCAGCTTACGGACAGGTAGTCCTCACCTTGGGATCTGCAACAACGATCCGGGCAGGATTAGAATTCCCCGCTGACCCTCTCCCATCTGACAATCCTCTGATTTGATTTGATTTGATTAATTATTGTCACATGTGTTGGGATACAGTGAAAAGTATTGTTTCTTGCGCGCTACACAAAGCATACTGTTCATAGAGAAGGAAAGGAGAGGGTGCAGAATGTAGAGTTACAGTCAGAGCTAGGGTGCAGAGAAAAATCAATTTTATATTTGATTTGATTAATTGTTGTCACGTGTATTAGCATAGAGCGAAAAGTATTGTTTCTTGCGCGCTGTACAGACAAAGCATACCGTTCATAGAGAAGGAAAGGAGAGAGTGCAGAATGTCGTGTTACAGTCACAGCTAGGGTGTAGAGAAAGATCAACTTAATGCGAGGTCGGTCCATTCAAAAGTCTGACGGCAGCAGGGAAGAAGCTGTTCTTGAGTCGGTCGGTACGTGACCTCAGACTTTTGTATCTTTTTCCCCGATGGAAGAAGGTGGAAGAGAGAATGTCCGGGGTGCGTGGGGTCCTTAATTATGCTGGCTGCTTTTCCCCCGAGGCAGCGGGAAGTGTAGACAGAGTCGATGGATGGGAGGCTGGTTTGCGTGATGGATTGGGCTACATTCACGACCTTTTGTAGTTCCTTGCGGTCTTGGGCAGAGCAGGAGCCCCAGACCAAGCTGTGATACAACCGGAAAGAATGCTTTCTATGGGGCATCTGTAAAATTGGGTGAAAGTCGTAGCGGACATGCCAAATTTCCTTTGTCTTCTGAGGAAGAAGAGGCCTTGGTGGGGTTTTCTTAACTATAGTGTTGGCACGGCCAGATGTGTAGATGAAGGCAATGCATTTTTGATGGAGTCTTCTTGGACTTCAGCAAGGCTTTTGACAAAGTTCCACACGGGAGGCTGGTCGCAAAGGCAAGAACCCATGAGTCCAAGGAAATTTGGCGAATTGGATCCAGGATTGATAGGGTGGCAGGACCTTGACTCCAGGAAATAGAAGAGACGAGGCTCCAATGTGTCCACCGGTATTCACACACTCAGAATGGCAAATCCTTCAACAAGTTTATTATTTGTTTCATTTTATTTATTAGTGTCTCAAGTAGGCCTACATTAACACTGCAATGAAGTTACTGTGAAAATCCCCTCGTCGCCACATTCCTGCGCCTGTTCGGGTAACACTGAGGGAGAATTTCGCACGGCCAATGCACCCTAGCCGGCACGTCTTTCGGACTGTGGGAGAAAACCCACGCAGACACGGGGAGAACGTGCAAACTCCGCACAGCTAGTCACCCAAGCCGGGAACTGATCCCGGTGAGGCCGCACTTGGAGTATTGTGCACAGTTTAGGTCCCCGTATTTGGGGAAAGATTGGCATTGGAGGCAGTTCGGAGGAGGTTCACTGGATTGATTCCCGAGATGAGGGGTTTGTCGTATGAAGAGAGATTGAACTGTTTCGGCCGACACTCTCTGGAACTGAGGAGAATGAGGGGAGATCAAATTGAGGTGGACAAGATGATAAAAGGTATGGATAAAGTAGACGTGGAGCGGATGCTTCCTCTTGTGGGATATTCTTGGACGAGAGGTCATAGTCTTAGGATAAGGGGCAGCAAATTTAAAACAGAGTTGAGGAGAAACTGCTTCTCCCAAAGGGTTGTGAATCTGAGGAATTCGCTGCCCCAAAGTGCAGTGGATGCCGGGACAGTGAGTAAATTTAAGGAGGAGTTGGACAGATTTTTAATTGGGAATGGGGTTGAAGGGTTATGGGGAGAAGGCAGGAAAATGGGGATGAGGAGCGTATCAGCCATGATAGAATGGCGGAGCGGACTCAATGGGCCGAATGGCCTAATTCTGCTCCTATATCTTCCGGACTTATGAACCCAGGTCCCTGGTCATGTGAGGCAGCAGTGCTAACCACTGACTTCGGGAAGCGTAAAGGAGAACATGCTCCTGTCTACATCAACGGGGACAAAGTAGAAATGGTCGAGAGCTTCAAGGTTTTAGGTGTCCAGATCACCAACAACCTGTCCTGGTCCCCCCCATGCCGACACTATAGTTAAGAAAGTCCCACCAACGCCTCTACTTTCTCAGAAGACTAAGGAAATTTGGCATGTCAGCTACGACTCTCACCAACTTTAACAGATGCACCATAGAAAGCATTCTTTCTGGTTGTATCACAGCTTGGTCTGGGGCTCCTGCTCTGCCCAAAACCGCAAGGAACTACAAAAGGTCGTGAATGTAGCCCAGTCCATCACGCAAACCAGCCTCCCATCCATTGACTCTGTCTACACTTCCCGCTGCCTCGGGGAAAAGCAGCCAGCATAATCAAGGACCCCCCCCCCACACACCCCGGACATTCTCTCTTCCACCTTCTTCCGTCGGGAAAAAGATACAAAAGTCTGAGGTCACGTACCGACCGACTCAAGAACAGCTTCTTCCCTGCTGCCGTCAGACTTTTGAATGGACCTACCTCGCATTAAGTTGATCTTTCTCTGCACCCTAGCTGTGACTGTAACACTGCATTCTGCACCCTCTCCTTTCCTTCTCTATGAACGGTATGCTTTGTCTGTACGGCGCACAGGAAACAATACTTTTCACTGTATCCCAGTACGTGTGACAATAATAAATCAAATCGAATCACTCTGCCACCGTAACAAGCGAACACAAGAGAGAGAGAAACAGATGGGGATGAATGGACACTTTGAAGGATGGGCTGGGTGGATATTTTTAACGAGGGAAGATTGTGGTTTACTGAGATATTAATAACGCAGCTTGAAATTCCCCAGCGGGTGTTGGGAGAGTGAATGTTAGAAACAGGCAGAGCCAGCCTTAGTGTTTAAAGTGTTCAATAAAAATCCTAGTTCTCAAACACCTTTCTCCGTGTTTTCTATCCATAGGGGACGGATACGGATCTCAACCTAAAGGTAAGGATTTTCAATCCTTTCGGATAACATTGTAAAGCACCTGCTCCACACATTAACGCCACTAATGACAGGTCCACACAGCAACATTTGGAGCAGAGATAGTCCACCGCAGGGCAGAGTTATGGAGTCATAGAGTCATCGAGGTTTACAGCATGGAAACAGGCCCTTCGGCCCAACTTGTCCATGCTGCCCCTTTTTTTAAAAACCCCTAAGCTAGTCCCAATTGCCCACATTTGGCCCATATCCCTCTCTCCCATCGTACCCATGTAACTGTCTAAACGCTTTGTAAAAGACAAAATTGTACCCGCCTCTACTACTACCTCTGGCAGCTTGTTCCAGATACTCACCACCCTCTGTGTGAAAAAATAGCCCCTCTGGATCCTGTTGTATCTCTCCCCTCTCACCTTAAACCTCTGCCCTCTAGGTTTAGGCTCCCCTACATTTGGGAAAGCTATTGACTAGTTAATTTAAGCCCCTTATTACTTTATAGTCCTCTATAAGGTCAGCACTAAACCTCCTGTGCTCCAGAAAAAAAGTCCCTATCAATCCAGACACTCCTCATAACTCAAACCATCAAGTCCCGGTAGCATCCTATAAATCCTTTCTGCACTCTTTCTAGTTTAATAATATTCTTTCTATCATAGGGTGGCCAGAACTGTACACCTGATTCCAAGATTATGAGGAGAGACTGAGCAGATTGGGTTTGTACTCGTTGGAATTTAGAAGGCTGAGGGGGGATCTTATAGAGACCTATAAGATAATGAAGGGGCTGGATAGGGTAGAGAGGGAGAGATTCTTTCCACTTAGAAAGGAAGCTAGAACTAGAGGGCACAGCCTCAAAACAAAGGGGGGTCAGTTTGGGACAGAGTTGAGGAGGAACTTCTTCTCTCAGAGGGTGGTGAATCTCTGGAATTCTCTGCCCACTGAGGTGGTGGAGGCTACCTCGCTGAATATGTTTAAATCACGGATAGATGGATTCCTGATCGGTGAGGGAATTAGGGGTTATAGGGATCAGGCGGGTAAGTGGTACTGATCCACGTCAGATCAGCCATGATCTTATTGAATGGCGGGGCAGGCTCGAGGGGCAAGATGGCCTACTCCTGCTCCTATTTCTTATGTTCTTAAATCAAATCACTCTGCCACCCTAACAAGCGAACACAAGAGAGAGAGAGACAGATGGGAGTGAATGGACACTTTGAAGGATGGGCTGGGTGGATAATTTTAATGAGGGAAGATTGTGGTTTACTGAGATATTAATAACGCAGCTTGAAATTCCCCAGCGGGTGTTGGGAGAGTGAATGTTAGAAACAGGCAGAGCCAGCCTTAGTGTGCTGGGTTTAAAGTGTTCAATGGGCTTTTTATCCTTGTTCTCAAACACCTCTCTCCGTGTTTTCTATCCATAGAGGACGGATACGGATCTCAACATAACGGTGAGGATTTACAATCCTTTCAGAGAACATTGTTAAGCACCTGCTCCACACATTGACGCCACTAATGACAGGGACACACAGCAACATTTGGAGCAGAGATAGTCCACCGCAGGGCAGAGGGCACACTCGCGTCATCTGATTGATCACAGCGTTGGCAGAATAAGTAATGGTTAGTGAGGGAAATTGGGGAACTGCTTGATCCTGTTTAGCTACGACAACGGATGAATGAACACCGCTCGACAATCCCCAGGCAGGAGCGTTCCCTTCCTGTGGCGGAGCACTTCTGCAGTCACGGGCATTCAGCCTCTGATCTTCGGGT
The DNA here is from genome assembly GCF_964213995.1 of Mustelus asterias. NCBI lineage: Eukaryota > Metazoa > Chordata > Chondrichthyes > Carcharhiniformes > Triakidae > Mustelus > Mustelus asterias. Next base: position 190,493 of record NW_027590343.1, on the reverse strand, counting down.
AAGCGTTCTCCAAGGCGGCCTTCACGACACACGACAGCGCAGAATCGCTGAGCAGAGACTGATAGCCAAGTTCCGCACACATGAGGATGGCCTCAACTGGGATCTTGGGTTCATGTCACATTATCTGTAACCCCCACGACTTGCCTGGACTTGCAAAATCTCACTAACTGTCCTGTCTGGAGACAATACACATCTCTTTAACCTGTGCTTAACCCTCTCTCCACTCACATTGTCTGTACCTTTAAGACTTGATTACCTGTAAAGACTCGCATTCCAACCATTATCTTGTAAATTGAGTTTGTGTCTGTATGTGACCTGTTTGTGAACACAACTCTTCACTCACCTGATGCAGGAGCTTGAGGCTCCGAAAGCTCGTGCTACCAAATAAACCTGTTGGACTTTAACCTGGTGTTATAGAGTCATAGAGGTTTACAGCATGGAAACAGGCCCTTCAGCCCAACTTGTCCATGCCGCCCCCTTTTTTTAAAATCCCATAAACTAATCCCAATTTCCCGCATTTGGCCCATATCCCTCTATACCCATCGTACCCATGTAACTGTCTAAATGCTTTTTAAAAGACAAAATTGTACCCGCCTCTACTACTACCTCTGGCAGCTTGTTCCAGACACTCACCACCCTCTGTGTGAAAAAACTGCCCCTCTGGACACTTTTGTATCTCTCCCCTCTCACCTTAAACCAATGCCCTCTAGTTTTAGACTCCCCTACCTTTGGGAAAAGATATTGACTATCTAGCTGATCTGTGCCCCTCATTATTTTATAGACCTCTATAAGATCACCCCTCAGCCTCCTACGCTCCAGAGAAAAAAGTCCCAGTCTATCCAGCCTCTCCTTATAACTCAATCCATCAAGTCCCGGTAGCATCCTAGTAAATCTTTTTTGCACTCTTTCTAGTTTAATAATACCCTTTCTATAATAGGGTGACCGGAACTGTACACAGTATTCCAAGTGTGGCCTTACCAATGTCTTGTACAACTTCAACAAGACGTCGAACTCCTGTATTCAATGTTCTGACCGATGAAACCAAGCGTGCCGAATGCCTTCTTCACCACTCTGTCCACCTGTGACTTTCAAGGAGCTATGAACATGTACCCTTAGATCTCTTTGTTCTGTAACTCTCCCCAACACCCGACCATTAACTGAGTAAGTCCTGCCCCTGGTTCAATCTACCAAAATGCATCACCTCGCATTTGTCGAAATTAAACTCCATCTGCCATTCGTCAGCCCACTGGCCCAATTGATCAAGATCCCGCTGCAATTGGAGATAACCTTCTTCACTGTCCACCATGCCACCAATATTGGTGTCATCTACAAACATACGAACCATGCCCACTATATTCCCATCCAAATCATGGTGTTGTGAGACTTCTTACTGTGCTTACCCCAGTCCAACGCTGGCATCTCCACATTCTGGTTAGCAATGCCAGCTATGACTCAGGGGTAGTGTAGTAATTTAGCCAAACACCAGTTTCCATTCACCTGTATCCGGGTTATGTGTCACAAAAAAAGACACCTTTCCTGTCGCACCAAGCTACACAGTTAAATACCTCGGGACCTACAACAATAGTCCGAGTGATTTCATTTACTATTGTCACATGTATTAACATACAGTGAAAAATATTGTTTCTTGCGCGCTCTACAGACAAAGCATACCGTTCATAGAGAAGGAAAGGAGAGGGTGCAGAATGTAGTGTTACAGTCACAGCTAGGGTGTAGAGAAAGATCAACTCAATGCGAGGTAGGTCCATTCAAAAGTCTGACAGCAGCAGCAGGGAAGAAGCTGTTCTTGAGTCGGTCGGTACGTGACCTCAGACTTTTATATCTTTTTCCCGACGGCAGAAAGTAGAAGAGAGAATGTCCGGGGTGCGTTGAGGTGGGGGGGCGGTCCTTGATTATGCTGGCTGCTTTTCCCCGAGGCAGCGGGAAGTGTAGACAGAGTCAATGGATGGGAGGCTGGTTTGCGTGATGGATTGGGCTACATTCATGACCATTTGGGGTAGTTCCTTGCGGTCTTGGGCAGAGCAGGAGCCCCAGACCAAGCTGTGATACAACCAGAAAGGATGCTTTCTATGGGGCATCTGTAAAGGTTGATGAGAGTCGCAGCGGACGTGCCAAATTTCCTTAGGCTTCTGAGAAAGTAGAGGCGTTGGTGGGCTTTCTTAACTATAGTGTCGGCATGGGAGGGACCAGGACAGGTTGTTGGTGATCTGGACACCTAAAAACCTGAAGCTCTCTCGACCCTTTCTACTTGGTCCCCGTTGATGTAGTCAGGGGGATGTTCTCCTTTACGCTTCCTGAAGTCGATGACAATCTCCTTCGTTTTGTTGACATTGAGGGAGAGATTATTGTCGCCGCTCCAGTTCACCAGATTCTCCATCTCAATCCTGAACTCTGTCTCATCATTGCTTGAGATCCGACTCACTCCGGTGGTGTCGTCAGCGAACTTCTGTGATCAATTGCAAATTATAAATAACTACTTACAATAATTGGCCAGGCAGAATCAAACTCTCCTCCCCCGACTCCGACTGCGGATATTTCCCGATCGGGGACATGTTCCCTTGCTCCCAATGGCTCAGATTCCCGTCACGCATGACGTAGGGTCCTGCCCGAGCAGTGGGCAGTGAGGGAATGCCCCCTTGAAGGAGCACGCTACCACATTCTCAAACACCTTTCTCCGTGTTTTCTATCCACAGGGGACGATTATGGATCTCAACATAACGGTAAGGGTTAACAATCCTTTCGGAGAAGTTTGTAAAGCACCTGCTCCACACATTGACGCCACTAATGACCGGTACACACAGCAACATTTGGTGCAGAGATAGTCCACACCGCAGGGCAGAGGGCTCACTCACTTCATCTGATTTTTCACAGCGTTGGCAGAATAAGGAACGGTTAATTAGAGAAAAGTAATTTCTCTAATTTACATCTCTGACTTAATTCGCTAAGTTTAGTTCGAGTGCAGAAAAGATTTACTAGGATGCTACCGGGACTTGATGGTTTGAATTATGAGGAGAGGATGGATAGACTGGGACTTTTTTCTCTGGAGCGTAGGAGGCTGAGGGGTGATCTTTAAGATGTCTATAAAATAATGAGGGGCACAGATCAGCTAGATAGTCAATATCTTTTCCCAAAGGTAGGGGAGTCTAAAACTGGAGGGCAGAGGTTTAAGGTGAGAGGGGAGAGATACAAAAGGGTCCAGGGGGCAATTTTTTCACACAGAGGGTGGTGAGTGTCTGGAACGAGCTGCCAGAGGTAGTAGTAGAGGCGGGTACAATTTTGTCTTTTAAAAAGACAGTTACATGGGTAAGATGGGCATAGAGGGATATGGGCCAAATGCGGACAATTGATTTGATTTGATTTATTATTGTCACATGTACTGGGGATACAGTGAAAAGTATTGTTTCTTGCGCGCTATACAGACAAAGCATACCGTTCATAGAGAAGGAAAGGAGAGGGTGCAGAATGTAGTGTTACAGTCATAGCTAGGGGTGTAGAGAAAGATCAACTTAATGCGAGGTAGGTCCATTCAAAAGTCTGACAGCAGCAGGGAAGAAGCTGTTCTTGAGTCGGTCGGTACGTGACCTCAGACTTTTGTACCTTTTTCTCGACGGAAGAAGGTGGAAGAGAGAATGTCTGGGGGTGCATGGGGGTCCTTTATTATGCCGGCTGCTTTTCCCCGAGGCAGCGGGAAGTGTAGACAGAGTCAATGGATGGGAGGCTGGTTTGCGTGATGGATTGGGCTATATTCACAACCTTTTGTAGTTCCTTGCGGTCTTGGGCAGAGCAGGAGCCCCAGACCAAGCTGTGATACAACCAGAAAGAATTCTTTCGATGGTGCATCTGTAAAAGTTGGTGAGAGTCGTAGCGGACATGCCAAATTTCCTTAGTCTTCTGAGAAAGTAGAGACGTTCGTGGCTTTCTTAACTGTAGTGTGGCGTGGGGGGACCAGGACAGGTTGTTGGTGATCTGGACACCTGAATACTTGAAGCTCTCAATCATTTCTATTTCGTCCCCGTAGTTTAGACAGGGGCATGTTCTCCTTTACGCTTCCTGAAGTCGATGACAATCTCCTTCGTTTAATTGGGACTAGCTTAATGATTAAAAATACGGGGCGGCATGGACAAGTTGGGCCGAAGGGCCTGTTTCCATGCTGTAAACCTCTATGACTCACTAACTTGGGGAACTGCCTGATCCTGGTTAACAATGCCAGCCGAGACTTCGAGGTAACATCTCACCTCTGAATCAGAAAGACGTGGGTTCAAGACCTAAACCATCGCTCTGAGCACAATATGAAGGTTGACACTGCAGTAACCCTCTGACCGTATCCTGGGCTGGGTTTCCCAGTGTCCCTGCAGGAGATAGAGTCCTGGCTGAGTGCCAAAGTCCCCATTCGCACTGGCAGTGGGGCGATAATGAACCAGATCGGAGAATCGGACCTCACAACTTAGAGATTAGATCTGATTCCATCTTTAAGAGTGCAACAACCCAATTGAATTATTGAGGCCTACTGGGGGAGATGTGATGGCCTCATGGTATTATCGCTGGACTGTTAATCCAGAAACCCAGCTAAAGTTCTGGGGACCCGGGTTCAAATCCCGCCACGGCAGATGGTGGCATTTGAATTCAGTGGAAGTCTGGAATTAAGTAAAAGTTTATTTATCTACTGAAGTTTGTTTGTTAGTCACAAGTAAGGGTTACATTAACACAAAGGACAAAGAGAACAAAGAACAGTACAGCACAGGAAACAGGCCCTTCGGCCCTCCAAGCCTGTGCCGCTCCTTGGTCCAACTAGACCAATCGCTTGTATCCCTCCATTCCCAGGCTGCTCATGTGACTATCCAGGTAAGTCTTAAACGATGTCAGCGTGCCTGCCTCCACCACCCTACTTGGCAGCGCATTCCAGGCCCCCACCACCCTCTGTGCAAAAAACGTCCCTCTGATATCTGAGTTATACTTCGCCCCTCTCAGCTTGAGCCCGTGACCCCTCGTGATCGTCACCTCCGACCTGGGAAAAAGCTTCCCACTGTTCACCCTATCTATCCCCTTCATAATCTTGTACACCTCTATTAGATCTCCCCTCATTCTCCGTCTTTCCAAGGAGAACAACCCCAGTCTACCCAATCTCTCCTCATAGCTAAGACCCTCCATACCAGGCAACATCCTGGTAAACCTTCTCTGCACTCTCTCTAACGCCTCCACGTCCTTCTGGTAATACGGCGACCAGAACTGGACGCAGTACTCCAAATGTGGCCTAACCAGCGTTCTATACAGCTGCATCATCAGACTCCAGCTTTTATACTCTATACCCCATCCTATAAAGGCAAGCATACCATATGCCTTCTTCACCACCTTCTCCACCTGTGTTGCCACCTTCAAGGATTTGTGGACTTGCTATACTCCTGATGACTCTGCCATTTATTGTATAACTCCTCCCTACATTATTTCTTCCAAAATGCATCACTTCGCATTTATCTGGATTAAACTCCATCTGCCACCTCTCCGCCCAATTTTCCAGCCTATCTATATCCTGCTGTATTGCCCGACAATGCTCTTCGCTATCCGCAAGTCCAGCCATCTTCGTGTCATCCGCAAACTTGCTGATTACACCAGTTACACCTTCTTCCAAATCATTTATATATATCACAAATAGCAGAGGTCCCAGTACAGAGCCCTGCGGAACACCACTGGTCACAGACCTCCAGCCGGAAAAAGACCCTTCGACCACTACCCTCTGTCTCCTATGGCCAAGCCAGTTCTCCACCCATCGAGCCACTTCTCCTTGTATCCCATGAGCCTTAACCTTCTTAACCAACCTGCCATGTGGGACTTTGTCAAATGCCTTACTGAAATCCATATAGACGACATCCACGGCCCTTCCTTCATCAACCGTTTTTGTCACCGCAATGAAGTTACTGTGAATTTCCCCCAGTCGCCACACTAAGGCGCCTGTTCGGGTCAACGCACCCTAACCAGCACGTCTTTCGGACTGTGGGAGGAAACCGGAGCACCCGGAGGAAACCCACGCAGACACGGGGAGAACGTGCAGACTCCACACAGAGAGTGACCCAAGCCGGGAATCGAACCCGGGTCCCTGGCGCTGTGAGGCAGCAGCGATAACCCACCATGCCACCCAATTAAGAATCTCGTGACGACCATTAAACCATTGTTGGAAAAACCCATCTGTTTCACTAATGTCCTTTAGGGAAGGAAATCTGCCGTCCTTACCCTGTCTGGCCTACATGTGACTCCAGAGCCACAGCAATGTGGGTGACTCTCAACTGCCCTCCAAGGGCAACTAGGGATGGGCAATAAATGCTGGCCTAGCCAGCGATGCCCATGTCCCACAAATTATAGCTAAAAACACGATTGGCTCAGGCTAACTTTTGGCTTCACATTTCCTAGTGGCTACAGTGTTTACGTATCAGCAGACTCTAAAACATAGCTCTGAAAGAAGTGTCCAGTGACATATTTGATGTGCTGGGTGTTAGAAATGTGAGGTAATGCATTTTGGAAGGTCTAATACAGATCGGAAATATACAGTAAATGGCAGAACCCTTCAGAGTATTGATAGGCAGAGGGATCTGGGTGTACAGGCACACAGGTCACTGAAAGTGGCAACGCAGGTGGAGAAGGTAGTCAAGAAGGCATACGGCATGCTTGCCTTCATCGGCCGGGGTATTGAGTTTAAAAATTGGCAAGTCATGTTGCAGCTTTATAGAGCCTTAGTTAGGCCGCACTTGGAATATAGTGTTCAATTCTGGTCGCCACTCTACCAGAAGGATGTGGAGGCTTTGGAGAGGGTACAGAAAAGATTTACCAGGATGTTGCCTGGTATGGAGGGCATTAGCTATGAGGAGAGGTTGGAGAAACTTGGTTTGTTCTCACTGGAGCGACGGAGGTTGAGGGGCGACCTGATAGAAGTCTACAAGATTATGAGAGGCATGGACAGAGTGGATAGCCAGAAGCTTTTTCCCAGGGTGGAAGAGTCAATTACTAGGGGGCACAGGTTTAAGGTGAGGGGCAAGGTTTAAAGGAGATGTACGAGCCATGTTTTTTTACACAGAGGGTGGTGGGTGCCTGGAACTCGTTGCCGGGGGAGGTAGTGGAAGCAGATACGATAGTGAGTTTTAAGGGGCATCTTGATAAGTACAGGAATAGGATGGGAATGGAGCGATATGGTCCCCGGAAGGGTAGGGAGTTTTGGTTCAGTCGGGCAGCATGGTCGGTGCGGGCTTGGAGGGCCGAAGGGCCTGTTCCTGTGCTGTACTGTTCTTTGTTCTTTCTTCTGAATCTTAGTTCTCTAAATACGGGGAAGCTTGCATTAGTTTGGGAGATCGTAAATGTCACTCCTTTATCCAGAAAAGGAAGTCAGAAATGAGGATACTACAGGTATCTGTTGTCGGGAGAATATTAGAAGCCATTAATTATTAAAGATGTTATGGCAAGACACCTAGTTTTGGTCACCGAGTTACAGGAAGGATGTAAATAAGATTGAAAGAGTGCAGAGAAGGTTCACAAGGATGTTGCCGGGACTTGAGAAGCTGAGTTACAGAGAGAGATTGAACAGGTTGGGACTTTATTCCTTGGAGCGTAGAAGATTGAGGGGAGATTTGATAGAGGTGTATAAGATTTTGATGGGTATAGATAGAGTGAATGCAAGCAAGCTTTTTCCGCTGAGGCAAGGGGAGAAAAAAACCAGAGGGCATGGGTTAAGGGTGAAAGGAGTAAAGTTTAAAGGGAATATTAGTGGGGGGGCTTCTTCACGCAGAGAGTGGTGGGAGTGCGGAATGAGCTGCCGGATAAAGTGGTAAATGCGGGGTCACTTTTAACATTTAAGAAAAACTTGGACGGGTTCATGGATGAGAGAGGTGTGGAGGGATATGGTCCAAGTGCAGGTCAGTGGGACTCGGCATAAAATGGTTCGGCACAGACAAGAAGGGCCAAAAGGCCTGTTTCTGAGCTGTAATTTTCTATGGTTCTATGGACACTGGTCAGGCAGAGTTACCATGGTTTTGTGAAAGGGAAAATATGAATGACCAATTTATTGGAGTTCTTTGAAGGAGTCACGTGTGTTGTGGATAAAGGAGAACCTGTGGATGTACTGTACTTAGATTTAAGGTCCCACACCCAAGGTTGTATCTGCAGGTAAAATTTCATGGGGTGGAGGGAGTACGGATCGAAGATTGGCAAGCTCACGGGAAGCGGCGTCCGTAGAAATGGGACTTTTTCAGTTTGGCAGGATAATCATATGGCATGCTTGCCTTCATCAGATGGGGCATCGAGTTGGCAAATTATGTTACAGTTGTATAAAATGTTGGTGAAGCCACATTTGGGATACTGGGTCCAATTCTGCTCACCACACGACCAAAAGGAGGCGTTGGAGTGAGTACAGAAAAGGTTTACCAGGGTGTTGCCCTAGTATGGAGGGTATTAGCTATGAGGAGAGATTGAATAAACTGGGATTGTTTTCAATTTACAAAGAGCAAAGAAAATTACAGCACAGGAACAGGCCCTTTGGCCCTCCAAGCCTGCACCGATCATGCTGCCCAACTGAACTAAAACCCCTTTTGGGGACCATATCCCTCCATTCCCATCCTATTCATGTATTTGTCAAGGCGCCCCTTAAAAGTCACGACCGTATCCGCTTCCACTACCTCCCCCGGCAACGAGTTCCAGGCACCCACCACCCTCTGTGTAAAAAATCTGCCTCGTACATCTCCTTTAAACCTTGCCCCTCGCACCTTAAACCTGTGCCCCCCTAGTAATTGACTCTTCCACCCTGGGGAAAAGCTTCTGACTATCCACTCTGTCCATGCCTCTCGTAATCTTGAAGACTTCTATCAGGTCTCCCCTCAACCTCCGTCGCTCCAGTGAGAACAAACCAAGTTTCTCCAACCTCTCCTCATAGCTAATGCCCTCCATACCAGGCAACACCCTGTTAAATCTTTTCTGTACCCTCTCCAAAGCCTCCACATCCTTCTGGTAGTGTGGCGACCAGAATTGAACACTATATTCCAAGTGCGGCCTAACTAAGGTTCTATAAAGCTGCAACATGACTTGCCAATTTTTAAACTCAATGCCCCGGCCGATGAAGGCAAGCATGCCGTATGCCTTCTTGACTACCTTCTCCACCTGCGTTGCCACTTTCAGTGACCTGTGTACCTGTACACCCAGATCCCTCTGCCTATCAATACTCTTAGTGGGGTCTTTCTCTGCATGGAGGTCAGTGACCAGTGGAGTGCCCCAGGGATCTGTTCTGGGACCCTTGCTGTTTGTCATTTTCATAAATGACCTGGATGAGGAAGTGGAGGGATGGGTTGGTAAGTTTGCTGACGACACCAAGGTAGGTGGTGTTGTGGATAGTTTGGAGGGATGTCAGAAGTTGCAGCGAGACATAGATAGAATGCAAGACTGGGCGGAGAAGTGGCAGATGGACTTCAACCCGGATAAGTGTGTAGTGATCCATTTTGGCAGATCCAATGGGATGAAGCAGCAGTATAATATGAAGGGTACCATTCTTAGCAGTGTAGAGGATCAGAAGGACCTTGGGGTCCGGGTCCATAGGACTCTTAAATCGGCCTCGCAGGTGGAGGATGCGGTCAAGAAGGCGTACGGCGTACTAGCCTTCATTAATCGAGGGATTGAGTTTCGGAGTCGGGAGATAATGCTGCAGCTTTATAGGACCCTGGTTAGACCCCACTTGGAGTACTGCGCGCAGTTCTGGTCACCTCATTACAGGAAAGATGTTGAAGCCATAGAAAGGGTGCAGAGGAGATTTACAAGGATGTTGCCTGGATTGGGGGGCATGCCTTATGAGGATAGGTTGAGGGAGCTTGGTCTCTTCTCCCTGGAGAGACGAAGGATGAGAGGTGACCTGATAGAGGTTTACAAGATGATGAGAGGTCTGGATAGGGTAGACTCTCAGAGGCTATTTCCAAGGGCTGAAATGGTTGCTACGAGAGGACACAGGTTTAAGGTGCTGGGGGGTAGGTACAGAGGAGATGTCAGGGGTAAGTTTTTCACTCAGAGGGTGGTGGGTGAGTGGAATCGGCTGACGTCGGTGGTGGTGGAGGCAAACTCGTTGGGGTCTTTTAAGAGACTTCTGGATGAGTACATGGGATTTAATGGGATTGAGGGCTATAGATAGGCCTAGAGGTAGGGATATGATCGGCGCAACTTGTGGGCCGAAGGGCCTGTTTGTGCTGTGGCTTTCTATGTTCTATGTTCTATGCCGTATGCCTTCTTGACTACCTTCTCCACCTGCGTTGCCACTTTCAGTGACCTGTGTACCTGTACGCCCAGATCCCTCTGCCTATCAACACTCTTAAAGGTTCTGCCATTTACTGTATCTTTCCTATCTGTATTGGACCTTCCAAAATGCATCACCTCACATTTGTCCCTGGAAAGATGGAGGCTGAGGGGCGACCCAATAGAAGTTTATAAAACTATGAGGGGTGTGGATAGGATGAACAGTTGGAAGCTTTTTCCCAGGGCGGAAATGACAATTACAAGGGGGCACAAGTTCAAGATAAGGGGGAAAGGTTGAGTGGAGATGTGTGGGGTACGTTTTTTACACAGAGGGCGGTGGGGGCCTGGAATGCACTGCCAAGTGAGGTGGTTGAGGCAGACACGTTAGCGACATTTAAGACTTATCTGGATAGACACATGGATAGACGGGGAATAGAGGGATACAAGAGGTTGGTCTAAATGGGTAAATGCGATCGGCTCAGGCTTGGAGGGCTGAAGGGCCTGTTCCTGTGCCGTACTGTTCTGATGACAAGTGGTGTCCCACAGGGAAGTGGGAAGGGGATGTGACAAGTGGTGTCCCACAGGGAAGTGGGAAGGGGATGTGACAAGTGGTGTCCCACAGGGAAGTGGGAAGGGGATGTGACAAGTGGTGTCCCACAGGGAAGTGGGAAGGGGATGTGACAAGTGGTGTCCCACAGGGAAGTGGGAAGGGGATGTGACAAGTGGTGTCCCACAGGGAAGTGGGAAGGGGATGTGACAAGTGGTGTCCCACAGGGAAGTGGGAAGGGGATGTGACAAGTGGTGTCCCACAGGGAAGTGGGAAGGGGATGTGACAAGTGGTGTCCCACAGGGAAGTGGGAAGGGGATGTGACAAGTGGTGTCCCACAGGGAAGTGGGAAGGGGATGTGACAAGTGGTGTCCCACAGGGAAGTGGGAAGGGGATGTGACAAGTGGTGTCCCACAGGGATCAGTACTGGGCCCTCAATATGTACAATTCACATAAATGATTTGGATGGAAGGACCGAAGATTTGGATGTTAAATTTGCTGGCTTCACAAAGGTAGAGAGGAGAGTAAATTCCAAAGATGACATAAGGAGACTCAAAAAGGATAGAGATAGAATAGGTTCTAGTTTTTCCTACTCGTGGAAACATCCTCTCCACGTCCACTCTATCCAGGCCTCGCAATATCCTCTAAGTTTCAATAAGATCCCCCCCCCTCATCCTCCTAAACTCCAACGAGTACAGACCCAGAGTCCTCAACCGTTCCTCACACGACAAGCTCTTCATTCCAGGGATCATTCTTGTGAACCTCCTCTGGACTCTTTCCAAGGCCCAGCACATCCTTCCTTAGATATGGGGCCGAAATCTGGTTAACGCAGGATAATGTGCACAACAATAAGACCTAAGACCATTAGACCATAAGACATAGGAGCAGAATGAGGCCACTCGGCCCATCGAGTCTGCTCCGCCATTCAATCATGGCTGATATTTTTCTCATCCCCATTCTCCTGCCTTTTCCCCAGAACCCCTGATCCCCTTATTAATCAAGAACCTATCTATCTCTGTCTTAAAGACACTCAATGACCCGGCCTCCACAGCCTTCTCCGGCAAAGAGTTCCACAGATTCACCACTCTCTGGCTGAAGAAATTCCTCCTCATCTCTGTTTTAAAGGATCGTCCCTTCAGCCTGAGGTTGCGCCCTCTGGTTCTAGTTTTTCCTACCAGTGGAAACATCCTCTCCACGTCCACTCTATCCAGGCCTTGCAGTAAGTTTCAATAAGATCCCCCTCATCCTTCTAAACTCCAACGAGTACAGACCCAGAGTCCTCAACCGTTCCTCATACGACAAGCTCTTCATTCCAGGGATCATTCTTGTGAATTTCCTCTGAACCCTTTCCAAGGCCAGCACATCCTTCCTTAGATACGGGGCCCAAAACTGCTCACAATACTCCAAATGGGGTCTAATCAGAGCCTTATACAGCCTCAGAAGTCCATCCCTGCTCTTGTATTCTAGCCCTCTCGACATGAATGCTACCATTGCATTTGCCTTCCTAACTGCCGACTGAACCTGCACGTTAACCTTAAGAGAATCTTGAACAAGGACTCCCAAGTCCCTTTGTGTTTCTGATTTCCGAAGCATTTCCCCATTTGGAAAATAGTCTACGCCTCCATTCCTCCTTCCAAAGTGCATAACCTCACACTTTTCCACATTTTATTCCATCTGCCACTTCTTTGCCCACTCTCCCAACCTGTCCGAGTCCTTCCGCAGCACCCCCCTGCTTCCGATGAAATTCTACCCTTGGTCAAAAAGAATAAAAAAGTAGCCTATTATCCAAATGGCGAGAGAATGCAGAGCTCGGAAGTGCAGGGGGATCTGGGTGACCCAGTTTATGAGTCGCAAAAGGCTAGTAATCGGGAAAGTAAGTGAACAATATTATTGTTGAATGTGAGGGGCAGAAGTGGATTGGAGAAGTGAAGAGGTTATGGTTCAGTCGGACAGGAATTGGTGAGATCACATCTGGAGAATTGTGCACAAGTACAATATTTAAGAAAAGGTGTAGGTGTGTTGGAACAAGTTCAGAGAAGGTTTACCAGACTAACTGATGCGCGATTAAATCACTCGGGAGGCTAGATTGTACCCGGGAAATAAAGGCTTTTATTACTAACAAGAATGGAGCACACTATATAGAACATAGAACATAGAACATAGAAAGCCACAGCACAAACAGGCCCTTCGGCCCACAAGTTGCGCTGATCATATCCCTACCTCTAGGCCTATCTATAGCCCTCAATCCCACTAAATCCCATGTACTCATCCAGAAGTCTCTTAAAAGACCCCAACGAGTTTGCCTCCACCACCACCGACGTCAGCCGATTCCACTCACCCACCACCCTCTGAGTGAAAAACTTACCCCTGACATCTCCTCTGTACCTACCCCCCAGCACCTTAAACCTGTGTCCTCTCGTAGCAACCATTTCAGCCCTTGGAAATAGCCTCTGAGAGTCTACCCTATCCAGACCTCTCAACATCTTGTAAACCTCTATCAGGTCACCTCTCATCCTTCGTCTCTCCAGGGAGAAGAGACCAAGCTCCCTCAACCTATCCTCATAAGGCATGCCCCCCAATCCAGGCAACATCCTTGTAAATCTCCTCTGCACCCTTTCAATGGCTTCAACATCTTTCCTGTAATGAGGTGACCAGAACTGCGCGCAGTACTCCAAGTGGGGTCTAACCAGGGTCCTATATACAATACAATCCCTGACTAAAGGGTCACCAGGCAGTGCAGTGACCTTTATACTTCTCCAGGTAGGCGGAGCCAACTGGAGTGTACCACAGAACAATATCAACAGGTAGAACAGCCCAACCCTAACCCCAACAGTGACAACAGTAACATATCTACAAATACCCAGAGTGCTAACCATCTATGGTTCAGTACCCATAGTGGTAACCAACTATGGTTCACCACACTAACGATGTGGAGATGCCGGCGTTGGACTGGGGTAAACACAGTAAGAAGTTTAACAACACCAGGTTAATGTCCAACAGGTTTATTTGGTAGCAAAAGCCACACAAGCTTTCGGAGCTCTAAGCCCCTTCTTCAGGTGAGTGGGAATTCTGTTCACAAACAGAGCTTGTAAAGACACAGACTCAATTTACATGAATAATGGTTGGAATGCGAATACTTACAACAAATCAAGTCTTTAAGAAACGAAACAATGTGAGTGGAGAGAGCATCAAGACAGGCTAGAAAGATGTGTATTGTCTCCAGACAAGACAGCCAGTGAAACTCTGCAGGTCCAGGCAACTGTGGGAGTTACAAATAGTGTGACATGAACCCAATATCCCGGTTGAGGCCGTCCTCATTCGGCCTCTGATATTCGGGTAAGCGTTCTCCAAGGCGGCCTTCGCGACACACGACAGCGCAGAGTCGCTGAGCAGAAACTGATAGCCAAGTTCCGCACACACGAGGTCGGCCTCAACCGGGATATTGGGTTCATGTCGCACTCTTTGTAACCCCCACAGTTGCGTGGACCTGCAGAGTTTCACTGGCTGTCTTGTCTGGAGACAATACACATCTTTCTAGCCTGTCTTGATGCTCTCTCCACTCACATTGTTTCGTTTCTTAAAGACTTGATTAGTTGTAAGTATTCGCATTCCAACCATTATTCATGTAAATTGAGTCTGTGTCTTTATAAGCTCTGTTTGTGAACAGAATTCCCACTCAGCTGAAGAAGGGGCTTAGAGCTCCGAAAGCTTGTGTGGCTTTTGCTACCAAATAAACCTGTTGGACTTTAACCTGGTGTTGTTAAACATCTTACCACAGGAAGGGATGGGATGTCTTGAGGAAGGGTTAGGGAGAGGTTAGTTTGTACCCACCAGAATGTAGAAACAGATGGGAGTGAATGGACACTTTGAAGGATGGGCTGGGTGGATATTTTTAACGAGGGAAGATTGTGGTTTACTGAGATATTAATAACACGGCTTGAAATTCCGCAGCGGGTGTTGGGAGAGTGAATGTTAGAAACAGGCAGAGCCAGCCTTAGTGTGCTGGGTTTAAAGTGTTCAATGGGCTTTTTATCCTTGTTCTCAAACACCTCTCTCCGTGTTTTCTATCCGTAGGGGACGATTATGGATATCAACATGAAGGTAAGGATTTACAATCCTTTCGGATAACATTGTAAAGCACCTGCCCCACACATTGACGCCACTAATGACAGGGACACACTTGGTGCAGAGATAGTCCACCGCAGGGCAGAGGGCACACTCGCTTCATCTGATTTTTCACTGCGTTGGCAAGAGACATCGGATTAGAGAAATCAGAATAATTTCCATAGAGACAGAGACCGTCACGGAACAAAGAGAGGCCCTTCGGCCCATCGTGTCTGTGCCGGCCCTCAAGAACCTATCCATTCTAATCCTATTTCTCAACCCTTGCTCCGTAGCCTTTTATTGCTCTGGTGTTTGAAGTGCTCATCCATACACCCCTTAATTGTTGTTGGAGATGGTGAGTTGGAGAGATTGGGGAAACTGTGCGAACGATGGCAGCCGTGGCTCAGAGGTAAACAAAGAACAAAGAACAATACAGCACAGGAACAGGCCCTTCGGCCCTCCAAGCCCGCGCCGCTCCCCGGTCCAGGATTGAATCCTGAATCCAGGATCCCTGCCCAATTTTCCAGCCTATCTACATACCAATATCCTATCCACCGAGCTGTCCCTCACAGCTACGATGCTTTGTTCATCACAACCTATTAACTCACCCCTACCCCCCCATTCCAGACCATGTGATCTCCAGGGAGAGGCGAAAACCCAGAGTGAAAAACCCCAGGGCCAATATGGGGAAAAAAAAATCTGGGAAATTCCTCTCCGACCCCCTGAGGCGATCGAAACGAGTCCAGGAGATCACACTGGCCCTGATCGGAAAATGCTTCCCAACCCTAGTCATTTCCGCTTCCACGAACACCATCTGAATTCCCTGCCCCCGAGACAGGTTCCCAACTATCCGCAGTCTCGCTCTGTACTGGCACCAGCAAGATGATCATAGAATGAAGCCTTGAAACGAGAAACAAGGAACAATTAGCCCGCGCCGCTCCCTGGTCCAAACTAGACCACTCTTTTGTATCCCTCCATTCCCACTCCGTTCATATAGCTGTCTAGATAAGTCTTAAACGTTCCCAGTGTGTCCGCCTCCACCACCTTGCCCGGCAACACATTCCAGGCCCCCACGACCCTCTGTGTAAAATATGTCCTTCTGATATCTGTGTTAAACCTCCCCCCCTTCACCTTGAACCTATGACCCCTCGTGAACGTCACCACCGACCCGGGGAAAAGCTTCCCACCGTTCACCCTATCTATGCCTTTCATAATTTTATACACCTCTATTAAGTCTCCCCTCATCCTCCGTCTTTCCAAGGAGAACAACCCCAGTTTCCCCAATCTCTCCTCATAACCAAGCCCCTCCATACCAGGCAACATCCTGGTAAACCTCCTCTGTACTCTCTCCAAAGCCTCCACGTCCTTCTGGTAGTGTGGCGACCAGAACTGGACGCAGTATTCCAAATGCGGCCGAACCAACATTCTATACATCTGCAACATCAGACCCCAACTCTTATACTCTATGCCCCGTCCTATAAAGGCAAGCATGCCATATGCCTTCTTCACCACCTTCTCCACCTGTGACATCACCTTCAAGGATCTGTGGACTTGCACACCCAGGTCCCTCTGCGTCTCTACACCCTTTATGGTTCTTCCATTTATCGTGTAGCTCCTCCCTACATTATTCCCACCAAAATGCATCACTTCGCATTTATCAGGATTGAACTCCATCTGCCATTTCCTTGCCCAAATTTCCAGCCTATCTATATCCTCTCACCTCTCAGCCAGAATGGTAAGTGTCCAAGGCCTAGACCATCGCCCTGAGCGCGACATGAAGGCTGACAACCGCAGTAGGTGCTGTGATTCCGCTACTATAGACCTCTGACCCGCGGCAATAAATGGAGTTTTGGCAGAGCACTGAATTCCCCATCCTCGCTGACAGCAGACCAAGAACATGCATGATCAAGAAATCCCACCCCTCAACTCTGCGATTAGATCCCGCTCAAATGGTGTAACAACCCAATTGGATTATTTAGGTCTATACATCGCTGCCTCAGACGAGCGTCTGGCTTCATATTTTCTGATTTTTGTCGTGTCCCTGAATCCGTGGACACTAAAACCGATTAGATTTGATTTTGATTCGATTTATTATTGTCACGTGTATTAGCATGCGGTGAAAAGCATTGTTTCTTGTACGCTATGGACAAAGCATACCGTTCATAGAGAAGGAAATGGGAGAGGGTGCAAAACGTAGTGTTACAGGAGATGAGGGGTTTGGATTATGAGGAGAGGCTGAGGAGATTGGGTTTGTACTCGTTGGAGTTTAGAAGGATGAGGGGGGATCTTAACATAGAACAAAGAACATAGAAAGCCACAGCACAAACAGGCCCTTCGGCCCACAAGTTGCGCCGATCACATCCCCACCTCTAGGCCTATCTATAGCCCTCAATCCCATTAAATCCCATGTACTCATCCAGAAGTCTCTTAAAAGACCCCAACGAGTTTGCCTCCACCACCACCGACGTCAGCCGATTCCACTCACCCACCACCCTCTGAGTGAAAAACTTACCCCTGACATCTCCTCTGTACCTACCCCCCAGCACCTTAAACCTGTGTCCTCTCGTAGCAACCATTTCAGCCCTTGGAAATAGCCTCTGAGAGTCTACCCTATCCAGACCTCTCAACATCTTGTAAACCTCTATCAGGTCACCTCTCATCCTTCGTCTCTCCAGGGAGAAGAGACCAAGCTCCCTCAACCTATCCTCATAAGGCATGCCCCCCAATCCAGGCAACATCCTTGTAAATCTCCTCTGCACCCTTTCAATGGCTTCAACATCTTTCCTGTAATGAGGTGACCAGAACTGCGCGCAGTACTCCAAGTGGGGTCTAACCAGGGTCCTATAAAGCTGCAGCATTATCTCCCGACTCCTAAACTCAATCCCTCGATTAATGAAGGCTAGTACGCCTTCTTGACCGCATCCTCCACCTGCGAGGCCGATTTAAGAGTCCTATGGACTTATGGAGACTTATAAGATAATGCGGGGGCTGGATAGGGTGGAGGCGGAGAGATTCTTTCCACTTAGTAAGGAAGTTAAAACTAGAGGACACACAGCCTCAAAATAAAGGGGGGTCGGTTTAAGACAGAGTTGAGGAGGAACTTCTCCCAGAGGGTGGTGAATCTCTGGAATTCTCTGCCCACTGAGGTGGTGGAGGCTACCTCGCTGAATATGTTTAAAGCGCGGATGGATGGATTCCTGATCGGTAAGGGAATTAGGGGTTATGGGGATCAGGCGGGTAAGTGGTACTGATCCACGTCAGATCAGCCATGATCTTATTGAATGGCGGGGCAGGCTCGAGGGGCCAGATGGCCTACTCCTGCTCCTATTTCTTATGTTCTTATGTACAGTCACAGCTAGGGTGTAGAGAAAGATCAACTTAATATTTGACTTATTATTGTCACATATATTAGCATACAGTGAAAAGTATTGTTTCTTGCGCGCCATACAGACAAAGCATACCGTTCATAGAGAAGGAAAGGAGAGGGTGCAGAATGTAGTGTTACAGTCATAGCTAGGGTGTCGAGAAAGATCAACTTAATATTTGATTTGATTTATTATTGTCACATGCGACTCAAAAGAGGACGGTTACGGATCTCAACGTAACGGTCAGGATTTACAGTCCTTTAGGATAACATTGTTAAGCACCTGCTCCACACATTGATGCCACTAATGACAGGTACACACAGCAACATTTGGAGCAGAGATAGTCCACACCGCAGGGCAGAGGGCTCACTCGCTTCATCTGATTTTTCACGGCGTTGGCAGAATAATGAGGCATACAAGATGATCAGAGGATTAGATAGGGTGGTTAGAGAGAGCCTTTTTCCTCGGATGGTGTTGGCTAGCACGAGGGGACATAGCTTTAAATTGAGGGGTGAGAGATATAGGACAGATGTCAGAGGTAGGTTCTTCACTCAGAGAGTAGTAAGGGTGTGGAATGCCCTGCCTGCAGCAGTGGTGGACTCGTCCACATTAAGGGCATTCAAATGGTCATTGGATAAACATATGGATGATATTGGAATAGTGTAGATTAGAGGGGCTTTAGATTGGTTCCACTGGTCGGCACAACATCGAGGGCCGAAGGGCCTGTACTGCGCTGTAATGTTCTATGACCTTATAGAGGCCTATAAAATAATGAGGGGCATAGATCAGCGAGATAGTCAATATCTTTTCCCAAAGGTAGGGGAGTCTAAAACTAGAGGGCATAGGTTTAAGGTGAGAGGTGAGAGATACAAAAGTGTCCAGAGGCTCAATTTTTTCACACAGAGGGTGGCGAGTGTCTGGAACGAGCTGCCAGAGGCAGTAGTAGAGGCGGGTACAATTTTGTCTTTTAAAAAGCGTTTAGACAGTTACATGGGTACGATGGGTGTAGAGGGATATGGGCCAAATGCGGGCAATTGGAACTAGCTTCGGGGTTTAAAAAAAAAGGGTGGCATGGACTAGTTGGGCCGAATGGCCTGTTTCCACACTGTAAACCTCTATGACCCTTTGAACTCCCGCTCACCTGAGGAAGGAGCAACACTCCGAAATCTCGTGCTCTCAAAGAAACCTGCTGGGCTTTAACCTGGTGTTGTGAGACTTCTGACTCTGCCGATGATGAACTGGTTGTACAATTTGATGGACTTCTGCCCATTTTTAATCTCCTGAATATGCAAAGCTCTTTTCATACTGGTTCTCAAACACCTTTCTCCGTGTTTTCTATCCGCAGGGGACGATTATGGACATCAGCATCAAGGTACGGATTTACAATCCTTTCAGATAACATTGTGAAGATCCCGTTGTTACAAGTCGGGTCGGATATTTCAAGGCGTCCTCTGAAACTCTCCTGACCTGTAACCTTTTCACGTTGAATTCGGCCAGGATGGGAATGAGAGATTTCACTCCAGGTGTGATTGAACTGACCCACAAGGAGCTCTTATCAAAAGCAAAGTTTAATTGAGAATATTGTTGTGATGTATAATAAGACACTTAGTAAGAACTTTTAACAATTGCAACCTCGAAACGCAGCAACCACGGATAGTGTAAACTCTTGAGGATTAACTCAAATGTTTTAATTTGATTTGATTTATTGTTGTCACATGTACTGGGATACAGTGAAAAGTATTGTTTCTTGCGCGCTGTACAGACAAAGCATACTGTTCATAGAGAAGGAAAGCAGAGGGTGCAGAATGTAGTGTTACAGTCACAGCTAGGGTGTAGAGAAAGATCAACTTCATATTTGATTTGACTTATTATTGTAACATTGTTGATAAGGTTCCCCATGGTCGGCTCATGAAGAAAGTAAGGAGGTGTGGGATAGAGAGAAATTTGGCCAATTGGATAAGTAACTGGCTCTCTCATAGAAGTGGAGATGCCGGCGTTGGACTGGGGTGAACACAGTAAGAAGTTTAACAACACCAGGTTAAAGTCCAACAGGGTTGGAATGCGAATACTTACAGCTAAGCAAGTCTTTAACGTGGTGAGATCCAGACACTCACCACCCTCTGTGTGAAAAAATTGCCCCTCTGGACACTTTTATATCTCTCCCCTCTCACCTTAAACCTATGTCCTCGAGTTTTAGACTCCCTTACCTTTGGGAAAAGATATTGACTATCAAGACTTTAACCTGGTGTTGTTAAACTTCTTACTGTGTTTTTTGTTTTGTTTCTTAAAGACTTGATTAGTTGTAAGTATTCGCATTCCAACCATTATTCATGTAAATTGAGTCTGAGTCTTTATAAGCTCTGTTTGTGAACAGAATTCCCACTCACCTGAAGAAGGGGCTTAGAGCTCCGAAAGCTTGTGTGGCTTTTGCTACCAAATAAACCTGTTGGACTTTAACCTGGTGTTGTTAAACTTCTTACTGTCTCTCATAGAAGACAGAGGGTGGTGGTGGATGGAAAATTTTCAGACTGGAGGCCAGTTACCAGCGGTGTACCACAGGGATCAGTGCTGGGTCCTCTGTTATTTGTGATTTTTATCAATGACTTGGAGGAGGGGGCTGAAGGGTGGGTCAGTAAATTTGCTGATGACACCAAGATTGGTGGAGTCCTGGATGAGGTGGAGGGCTGTTGTAGGCTGCAAAGAGACATTGATAGGATGCAGAGCTGGGCCGAAAAATGGCAGATGGAGTTTAACCCTGATTAGTGCAAGGCGATTCATTTTGGGAGGACAAATTTGAATGTGGATTACAGGGTCAACGGCAAGGTTCTGAGGAATGTGGAGGAACAGAGAGATCTTGGGGTTCATATCCACAGATCGCTGAAGGTTGCCACT
Source organism: Mustelus asterias (assembly GCF_964213995.1). NCBI lineage: Eukaryota > Metazoa > Chordata > Chondrichthyes > Carcharhiniformes > Triakidae > Mustelus > Mustelus asterias. Next base: position 169,319 of record NW_027590343.1, on the reverse strand, counting down.
CAAGTGGATAGAGCCGTGAAGAAGTGTGTTTGCGTTTATTAACAGGGGAATTGAGTTTAAGAGCCGTGGGGTTACGTTGCAACTGTACAGGACCTTGGTGAGACCACATTTGGAATATTGTGTGCAGTTCTGATCACCTCACTATAAGAAGGATGTGGAAGCGCTGGAAAGAGTGCAGAGGAGATTTACCAGGATGCTGCCTGGTTTGGAGGGTAGGTCTTATGGGGAAAGGTTGAGGGAGCTAGGGCTTTTCTCTTGAGAGCGGAGGAGGATGAGAGGCGACTTAATAGAGGTTTATAAGATGATGAGGGGGACAGATAGAGTGGACATTCAGAGACTATTTCCTCGGGTGGATGTAGCTGTTACTAGGGGGCATAACTATAAGGTTCATGGTGGGTGATATAGGAGGGATGTCCGAGATAGGTTCTTTACTCAGAGAGTGGTTGGGGTGTGGAATGGACTGCCTGCAGTGATAGTGGAGTCGGACACTTTAGGAACATTTAAGCGGTTATTGGATAGGCACATGGAGCACACCAGGATGATAGGGAGTGGGATAGCTTGATCTTGGTTTCGGACAAAGCTCGGCATAACATCGAGGGCCGAAGGGCCTGTACTGTGCTGTACTGTTCTATGTTCTATGTTTTATGTTCTATGTATTAACATACAGTGAAAAGTATTGTTTCTGGCGCGCTATACAGACAAAGCATACCGTTCATAGAGAAGGAAACGAGAGTGTGCAGAATGTAGTGTTACAGTCATAGCTAGGGTGTAGAGAAAGAACAACTTAATGCAAGGTAAGTCCATTCAAAAGTCTGACAGCAGCAGGGAAGAAGCTGTTCTTGAGTCAGTTGGTACCTGACCTCAGACTTTTGTATCTTTTTCCCGACGGAAGAAGGTGGAAGAGAGAATGTCCGGGGTGCGTGGGGTCCTTAATTATGCTGCCTGCTTTTCCCCGAGGCAGCGGGAAGTGTAGACAGAGTCAATGGATGGGAGGCTGGTTTGCGTGATGGATTGGGTTACATTCACGACCTTTTATAGTTCCTTGCAGTCTTGAGCAGAGCAGGAGCCCAGACCAAGCTGTGATACATCCGGAAAGGATGCTTTCTATGGGGCATCTGTAAAAGTTGGTGAGAGTCGTAGCTGACTTGCCAAATTTCCTTAGTCTTCTGAGAAAGTGGAGGCGTTGGGTGGGCTTTCTTAACTATAGTGTCCATTCAAACACATCCTTATGCAGTCCAGGCCAAAAAGAAGGTTTTTGTGTTTTTAACTGAGGTTTCCTTTCTCCTAAATAACCTGCTGGTACGTGCCCTCAGGCTTTTGTATCTTTTTCCTGACGGAAAAAGGTGGAAGAGAGAATGTCCGGGGTGCGTAGAGGTCCTTGATTATGCTGGCTGCTTTGTCGAGGCAGCGGGAAGTGTAGACAGAGTCAATGGATGGGAGGCTGGTTTGTGTGATGGATTGGGCTACATTCATGACCCTTTTGTAGTCCCTTGTCCAAAGCCAACATCCAATCCACAAAACCCTCCAAATAAGCACAACATATCATAGAGTAATGCCCACTTGTTTCAGGAACCACAGCAACCTCTGCAAGACGTGCCGGATCATCGACACGGATGCCATCATCTCACGTGAGAACACCATCCACCAGGTACACGGTACCTACTCTTGCAACTCGGCCAACGTTGTCGACCTGATACGCTGAAGGAAAGGATGTCCCGAGGCACGGTACATTGGGGAAACTATGCAGACGCTACGACAACGGGTTGAATGAGGAAACTCCCCTGTGAAGAAAGTCAATCTGTTTCCCAAAACGCAGCTTCTCGAAGACAGGACGGAAATAAGCCCCACCTTCAGCTAGTTAATACTAGTTTCAGAACCAAACTATAAGACATAGGAGCAGAATTAGGCCACTCGGCCCATCGAGTCTGCTCCGCCATTCAATCATGGCTGATATTTTTCTCACCCCCATTCTCCTGCCTTTTCCCCATAACCCCTGATCCCCTTTATTAATCAAGAACCTATCTATCTCTGTCTTAAAGACACTCAATGGCCCGGCCTCCACAGCCTTCTGCGGCAAAGAGTTCCACAGATTCACCACTCTCTGGCTGAAGAAATTCCTCCTCATCTCTGTTTTAAAGGATCGTCCCTTTAGCCTGAGGTTGTGCCCTCTGGTTCTAGTTTTTCCTACTAGTGGAACCATCCTCATCCACTCTATCCAGACCTCACAGAATCCTGTAAGTTTCAATAAGATCCCCCCTCCTCATCCTTCTAAACTCCAACGAGTACCGACCCAGAGTCCTCAACCGTTCTTGATAGAAACCCTACAGTACAGAAAGAGGCCATTCGGCCCATCGAGTCTGCACCGACCACAATCCCACCCAGGCCCTACCCCCATATCCCCACATATTTTACCCACGAATCCCTCTAACCTACGCATCTCAGGACACTAAGGGGCAATTTTAGCACGGCCAATCAACCTAACCCGCACATCTTTGGACTGGGGGAGGAAACCGGAGCACCCGGAGGAAACCCACGCAGAGACGGGGAGAATGTGCAAACTCCACACAGACAGTGACCCGAGCCGGGAATCGAACCCAGGTCCCTGGAGCTGTGAAGCAGCAGTGCTAACCACTGTGCTACCGTGCCGCCCATAATACAAGCTCTTTAATCCAGGGATCATTCTTGTGGACCTCCTCTGGATTCTTTCCATTTGTCCAGGTTAAATTCCATCTGCCATTTCTCAGCCCAATTTTCCAGTCTAACTATATCTTGCTGTTTTCTCTGTCAATCTTTATCACTATCCGCAACTCCGCCAATCTTCGCATCATCCACAAACTTAATCAGACCAGCGGCGTTTCCTTCCAAGTCATTTATATATATTACAAATAGCAACACCTGATGGTTACATGTGTCGCCAGTTTCTCCTCGTTCATTTAAGTGTTCCTCTTACCTCATGACTAAATATCAATTCAAATGGACTGAATTTAGGAGCATTCATAATTGCAAAAAGTACAAATGGAATCCCTTTATTCCGATCCTCTGGACAATCCTCACTATAGGACCTCAACATGGTTTGATGCCATCGTTGGAATGCTCCCTGCAATTCCGGATGTTACGCACAAAGAACGAAGAACAGTACAGCACAGGGACAGGCCCTTCGGCCCTCCAAGCCTGCACCGACCATGCTGCCCGACTTAACTAAAATCCCCTACCCTTCCGGGGACCATATCCCTCCATTCCCATCCTATTCCTGTATTTGTCAAGACGCCCCTTAGAAGTCACTACCGTATCCGCTTCCACTACCTCCCCCGCCAATGGGTTCCAGGCACCCACCATCCTCTGTATAAAAAATCTGCCTTGTACATCTCCTTTAAACCTTGCCCCTCGCACCTTAAACCTATGCCCCCCAGTAATTGGCTCTTCCATCCTGGGAAAAAGCTTCTGACTATCCACTCTGTCCATGCCTCTCATAATCTTGTAGACTTCTATCAGGTCGCCCCTCAACCTCCGTCGTTCCAGTGAGAACAAACCAAGTTTCTCCAACCTCTCCTCATAGCTAATGCCCTCCGTACCAGGCAACATCCTGGTAAATCTTTTCTGTACCCTCTCCAAAGACTCCATATCCTTCTGGTAGTGTGGTGACCAGAATTGAACACTATATTCCAAGTGCGGCCTAACTCAGGTTCTATAAAGTGGCAACATGACTTGCCAATTTTTAAACTCAATGCCCCGGCCGATGAAGGCAAGCATGCCGTATGCCTTCTTGACTACCTTCTCCACCTGCATTGCCACTTTCAGTGACCTGTGTACCTGTACACCCAGATCCCTCTGCCTATCAATACTCTGAAGGGTTCTGCCATTTACTGTATATTTCCTATCTGTATTAGACCTTCCAAAATGCATTACCTCACATTTGTCCGGATTAAACTCCATCTGCCATCTCTCCGCCCAAGTCTCCAACTGATCTATATCCTGCTGTATCCTCTGATGGTCCTCATCGCTATCCGCAAATCCATCAACCTTGACGAGACAGGTTGACCTTGACCAAACAATGATGAGACAGAGTACAGGAATGAGATAGAGAATCTGGTGAACTGGTGCGACAACAATAATCTCTCCCTCAATGTCAGTAAGACGAAGGAGATTGTCATCGACTTCAGGAAGCGTAAAGGAGAACATGCTCCTGTCTACATCAACGGGGATGAAGTAGAAAGGGTCGAGAGCTTCAAGTTTTTACGTGTCCAGATCACCAACAACCTGTCCTGGTCCCCCCCACGCCGACACTATAGTTAAGAAAGCCCACCAACATCTCTACCTTCTCAGAAGACTAAGGAAATTTGGCATGTCAGCTACGACTCTCACCAACTTTTACAGATGCACCACAGAAAGCATTCTTTCTGGTTGTATCACAGCTTGGTCTGGGGCTCCTGCTCTGCCCAAGACCGCAAGGAACTACAAAAGGTTGTGAATGTAGCCCAATCCATCACGCAAACCAGCCTCCCATCCATTGACTCTGTCTACACTTCCCGCTGCCTCGGCAAAGCAGCCGGAATAATTAAAGACCCCCATGAACCCCGGACATTCTCTCTTCCACCTTCTTCCATCAGGAAAAATACAAAAGTCTGAGGTCACGGACCGACCGACTCAAGAACAGCTTTTTTCCTGCTGCTGTCAGACTTTTGAATGGGCTTACTTTGCATTTAGTTGATCTTTCTCTGAACCCTTGCTATGACTGTAACACTACATTCTGCACCCTCTCATTTCCTTCTCTATGAACGGTATGCTTTGTCTGTATAGCGCACAAGAAACAATACTTTTCACCGTCTGTTAATACATGTGGCAATAATAAATCAAATCAGATTCAAATCAAATCTATCGTACCTGCTCCCACCCCCTCCCCGGGCAGTGCGTTCCAGACATTCAACACCCTCTGTGTAAAAAACTTGCCTCGTACATCTCCTTTAAACCTTGCCCCTCGCACCTTAAACCCGTGCCCCCGAGTAATTGACTCTTCCACCCTGGGGAAAAAGCTTCTGACTATCCACTCTGTCCATGCCCCTCATAATCTTGTAGACTTCTATCAGGTCGCCCCTCAACCTCCGTCGCTCCAGTGAGAACAAACCAAGTTTCTCCAACCTCTGCCAATGCCCTCCAGTACCAGGGCAACATTCTGGTAAACCTCTTGTGTACCCTCTCCAAAGCATCCACATCCTTCGGGTAGTGTGGCGACCAGAATGGTACACAATATTCCAAATGAGGCCTAACTAAGGTTCTGTACAGCCTCAGTACGACCTGCCAATTATTCCACGCAGTTGATTTAAACTGCTTCACTCTTAACCTATCGATAACTTCTCTGAAGAATTTTGACTGATGGTACTTCTGTGGGAAGTCCATACTTGGTAAAAAGTCTAATTAACTCCTCCACAATCTTTTTAGCTGGAATATAATGGAATGGAATGACCTCCAGAATTCTAACAGACACATCCATCAAAAGATACTGATTCCCACTTTTCATTTTAGGGAGGGGTTTAACGCGATCGATTCAGACCCTTGTAAAGGGTCTCTCAACTGCTGGCATAAGGGTACTGGTCTCTCCCCGGTTTCTGTATGACCTGACATGTGTGAAACGACTGGTAAAACTTAACCACATCTTTATGCAGTCTAAGGAAGGATGTGCTGGTCCTTGGCAAGAGTCCAGAGGAGGTTCACGAGAATGATCCCTGGAATGAAGAGCTTGTCGTATGAGGAACGGTTGAGGACTCTGGGTCTGTACTCGTTGGAGTTTAGAAAATAACAATTGACAAAATAATGGTTGGAATACGAGTCCAACCAAGTGTTTATAAGAACATAAGAAATAGGAGCAGGAGTAGGCCATCTAGCCCCTTGAGCCTGCCCCGCCATTCAATAAGATCATGGCTGATCTGAAGTGGATCAGTTCCACTTACCCGCCTGATCCCTATAACCCCTAATTCCCTTACCGATCAGAACATAGAGCATAGAACAGTACAGCACAGAACAGGCCCTTCGGCCCACGATGTTGTGCCGAGCTTTATCTGAAACCAAGATCAAGCTATCCCACTCCCTATCATCCTGGTGTGCTCCATGTGCCTATCCAATAACCGCTTAAATGTTCCTGAAGTGTCTGACTCCACTATCACTGCAGGCAGTCCATTCCACACCCCAACCACTCTCTGCGTAAAGAACCTACCTCTGATATCCTTCCTGTACCCACCACGAACCCTATAGTTATGCCCCCTTGTAATAGCTCCATCCACCCGAGGAAACAGTCTTTGAACGTTCACTCTATCTATCCCCTTCATCATTTTATAAACCTCTATTAAGTCTCCCCTCAGCCTCCTCCGCTCCAGAGAGAACAGCCCTAGCTCCCTCAACCTTTCCTCATAAGACCTACCCTCCAAACCAGGCAGCATCCTGGTAAATCTCCTCTGCACTCTTTCCAGCGCTTCCACATCCTTCTTATAGTGAGGTGACCAGAACTGCACACAATATTCCAAATGTGGTCTCACCAAGGTCCTGGATCAGGAATCCATCTATCCATGATTTAAACATATTCAACGAGGTAGCCTCCACCACTTCAGTGGGCAGAGAATTCCAGAGATTCACCACCCTCTGGGAGAAGAAGTTCCTCCTCAACTCTGTCCTAAACTGACCACCCTTTATTTTGAGGCTGTGCCCTCTAGTTCTAGCTTCCTTTCTAAGTGGAAAGCATCTCTCCACTTCTACCCTATCCAGCCCCTTCATTATCTTATAGGTCTCTATATTTACAGGTACAGACAATGTGAGTGGAGAGAGCGTTAAGCACAGGTTAAAGAGATGTGTATCATCTCCAGACAGGACAGTTAGTGAGATTTTGCAAGCCCAGGCAAGTCATGGGGGTTACAGATAGTGTGACATGAACCCAAGATCCCGGTTTAGGCCGTCCTCATGTGTGTGGAACTTGGCTATCAGTTTCTGCTCAGCGACTCTGCGCTGTCGTGTGTCGTGAAGGCCGCCTTGGAGAACGCTTACCTGAAGATCAGAGGCTGAATGCCCATGACCGCTGAAGTGCTCCCCCACAGGAAGATAACACTCCTGCCTGGTGATTGTCGAGCGGTGTTCATTCATCCGTTGTCGTAGCGTCTGCATGGTTTCCCCAATGTACCATGCCTCGGGACATCCTTTCCTGCAGCGTATCAGGTAGACAACGTTGGCCGAGTTGCAAGAGTAGGTACCGTGTACCTGGTGGATGGTGTTCTCACGTGAGATGATGGCATCCGTGTCGATGATCCGGCACGTCTTGCAGAGGTTGCTGTGTTTTGTGGTGTCATGGCCACTGTTCTCCTGAAGGCTGGGTAGTTTGCTGCGGACAATGGTCTGTTTGAGGTGGTGCGGTTGTTTGAAGGCAAGAAGTGGGGGGTGTGGGGATGGCCTTGGCGAGATGTTCGTCTTCATCGATGACATGTTGAAGGCTCCGGAGGAGATGCCGTAGCTTCTCTGCTCAATCCAGATAAGTGTGAGGTCATGCATTTTGGAAGATCCATGTCGGAATTATACAGTAAATGGTAGAACCCTTCGGAGTATTGACAGGGCAGAGAGATCTGGGTGTACATGTCCACCGATCACTGAAAGTGGCAAGTCAGGTGGATCAGGTAGTCAAGAGGCACACGACAATACTTGCCTTCATCGGTTGGGGCATTGAGTATAAAAATTGACAGGTCATGCTGCAGCTTTATAGAACTTTATTTAGGCCTCATTTAGAATATTGTGTACAATTCTGGTCACCACACTACCAGAAGGATGTGGCGGCTTTGGAGAGGGTACAGAAAAGGGTTAACCAGGATGTTGCCTGGCTTGGAGGGTTTGAGCTGTGAGGAGAGGTTGGATAAGAACATAAGAACATAAGAAATAGGAGCAGGAGTAGGCCATCTAGCCCCTCGAGCCTGCCCCGCCATTCAATAAGATCATGGCTGATCTGACGTGGATCAGTTCCACTTACCCGCCTGATCCCCATAACCCTTAATTCCCTTACCGATCAGGAATCCATCCATCCGCGCTTTAAACATATTCAGCGAGGTAGCCTCCACCACCTCAGTGGGCAGAGAATTCCAGAGATTCACCACCCTCTGGGAGAAGAAGTTCCTCCTCAACTCTGTCTTAAACCGACCCCCCTTTATTTTGAGGCTGTGTCCTCTAGTTTTAACTTCCTTACTAAGTGGAAAGAATCTCTCCGCCTCCACCCTATCCAGCCCCCGCATTATCTTATAAGTCTCCATAAGATCCCCCCTTATCCTTCTAAACTCCAACGAGTACAAACCCAATCTCCTCAGCCTCTCCTCATAATCCAAACCCCTCATCTCCGGTATCAACCTGGTGAACCTTCTCTGCACTCCCTCCAATGCCAATATATCCTTCCTCATATAAGGGGACCAATACTGCACACAGTATTCCAGCTGCGGCCTCACCAATGCCCTGTACAAGTGCATCAAGACATCCCTGCTTTTATATTCTATGCCCTTCGCAATATAGGCCAACATCCCATTTGCCTTCTTGATCACCTGTTGTACCTGCAGACTGGGCTTTTGCGTCTCATGCACAAGGACCCCCAGGTCCCTTTGCACGGTAGCATGTTTTAATTTGTTTCCATTGAGATAGTAATCCCATTTGTTATTATTTCCTCCAAAGTGTATAACCTCGCATTTCTCAACGTTATACTCCATTTGCCATATCCTCGCCCACTCACTCAGCCTGTCCAAATCTCTCTGCAGATCTTCTCCGTCCTCCACACGATTCACTTTTCCACTTATCTTTGTGTCGTCTGCAAACTTCGTTACCCTACACTCCGTCCCCTCCTCCAGATCATCTATATAAATGGTAAACAGTTGCGGCCCGAGTACCGATCCCTGCGGCACGCCACTAGTTACCTTCCTCCAACCGGAAAAACACCCATTTATTCCGACTCTTTGCTTCCTGTCGGATAGCCAGTCCCCAATCCACTTTAACACACTACCCCCAACTCCGTGTGCCCTAATCTTCTTCAGCAGCCTTTTATGGGGCACCTTATCAAACGCCTTTTGGAAATCCAAAAACACCGCATCCACCGGTTCTCCTCCATCAACCGCCCTAGTCACATCTTCATAAAAATCCAACATGTTCGTCAAGCACGACTTTCCCCTCATGAATCCATGCTGCGTCTGATTGATCGAACCATTTCTATCCAGATGCCCTGCTATCTCTTCTTTAATAATGGATTCCAGCATTTTCCCTACTACAGACGTTAAGCTGACCGGCCTATAGTTACCCGCCTTTTGTCTCCTTCCTTTTTTAAACAGCGGCGTAACATTAGCCGTTTTCCAATCAACCGGCACTACCCCAGAATGCAACGAGTTTTGATAAATAATCACTAACGCATCCACTATTACCTCTGACATTTCTTTCAATACCCTGGGATGCATTCCATCCGGACCCGGGGACTTATCCACCTTCAGTCCCATTAGTCTACCCAGCACTGCCTCTCTGGTAACATTAATTGTATTAAGTATTTCTCCTGCTGCCAACCCTCTATCGTTAATATTTGGCAAACTATTTGTGTCCTCCACCGTGAAGACCGACACAAAAAACTTGGTTTGTTCTCACTGGAACGACGGAGGTTGAGGGGCGACCTGATAGAGGTTTACAAGATTATGAGGGGCATGGGACAGAGTGGATAGTCAGAAGCTTTGTCCGAGGGTAGAAAAGTCAAGTACTAGGGGACAAAGGTTTAAGGTGCGTGGGGAAAAGTTTGGAGGAGATGTGCGGGGCAAGTTTCTTTACACCGAGGGTGGTGAATGTCTGGAACCCGGGGAGGAGGTGGGAGCAGGTACAATTGCGGCATTTAAGGGGCTAGACAAATAGGATGGGAATGGGAGGATACGGACTCCGTAAGTGCGTACGGTTTTAGTTTAGGCAGGCATCATGGTTGGTGCAGGCTTGGAGGGTCGAAGGGCCTGTCCCTGAGCTGCTCTTTGTCCCTTCCCCCCAAATGACTTTTCGAAACATCGTGTGTTACCCAAAACGCCTCCTTGCGATAACCCACTGGTAGTCCAACGTTACGAATTTCTCCCCAATTTGCATCTGCCTGAATATGTCAAGATCTTTCCATCCCTGTTCTCAACCAACTTTCTCCACGTTTTCTGTCCACAGGGGACCATTACAGCGATGAATCGAAAGGTAAAGATTTACAATATTTGCAGGTAACATTGTTAAGCACCTGCCCCACACATTGACGCCACTAATGACAGGGACACACAGCAACATTTGGAGCAGAGATAGTCCACCGCAGGGCAGAGGGCTCACTCGCTTCATCTGATTTTTCACCGCGTTGGCAAATTAAGGGATGGCGTGTTATAGAAATCGGGCTGATTTCCACAGAGACATAGACTGCCATAGAACAAAAATAGGCCCTTCGCTCCATCGTGTCTGTGCCGGCCCCTCAAGAACCTATCCGTCCTAATCCTATTTCTCAACCCTTGCTCCGTCGCCTTTCATTGCTGTGGTGTTTCAAGTGCTCATCCATACACTTTTTAATTGTTGTCAGAGTTGCCGCCTCTATCACCCTTTCAGGCAGCGGGCTCCAGATTCCCACCACCCCTCTCCGGTAAACAAGTTTCTCCTCAACTCCCCTCTCATTCCCCTTTCCCCTGACATGCCTCTGATGAGGGGATAAGTTTCTTCCTATCCATCCTGTCCAACTCCCTCTTAATTTTGTACACATCGATCAGATTCCCCTCCCCCCTCAGCCTTCTCTGCTCAAAGAACAAAGAAAATTACAGCACAGGAACAGGCCCTTCGGCCCTCCAAGCCTGCACCGACCATGCTGCCCGACTGAACTAAAGCCCCCTACCCTTCCGGGGACCATATCCCTCTATTCCCATCCCATTCATGTATTTGTCAAGACGCCCCTTAAAAGTCACTACCGTATCCGCTTCCACTACCTCCCCCGGCAGCGAGTTCCAGGCACCCACCACCCTCTGTGTAAAAAATCTGCCTCGTACATCTCCTTTAAACCTTGCCCCTCGTTCCTTAAACCTATACCCCCGAGTAATTGACTCTTCCACCCTGGGAAAAAGCTTCTGACTATCCACTCTGTCCTTGCCCCTCATAAGCTTGTAGGCTTCTATCAGGTCACCCCTCAACGTCCGTCATTCCAGTGAGAACAAACCAAGTTTGTCCAACCTCTCCTCATAGCTAATGCCCTCCATACCAGGCAACATACTGGTAAATCTTTTCTGTACTCTCTCCAAAGCCTCCACATCCTCCTGGTAGTGTGGCGACCAGAATTGAACACTATATTCCAAGGGCGGCCTAAAGATCTATAAAGCTGCAACAAGACTTGCCAATTTTTAAACTCAATGCCCCGGCCGATGAAGGCAAGCATGCCGTATGCCTTCTTGACTACCTTCTCCACCTGCGTTGCCACTTTCAGTGACCTGTGTACCTGTACACCCAGATCCCTCTGCCTATCAATACTCTTAAGGGTTCTGCCATTTACTGTATATTTCCTATCTGTATTAGACCTTCCAAAATGCATTACCTCACATATGTCCGGATTAAACTCCATCTGCCATCTCTCCGCCCAAGTCTCCAACTGATCTACATCCTGCTGTATCCTCTGATGGTCCTCATCGCTATCCGCAAATCCACCAACCTTTGTGTCGTCCGCAAACTTACTAATCAATCCAGTTACGACACCAAGGTTGGTGGAATTGTGGATAACAATGTGGACCGTCAGAGGATACAGCAGGATATAGATCAGTTGGAGACTTGGGCGGAGAGATGGCAGATGGAGTTTAATCTGGACAAATGTGAGGTAATGCATTTTGGAAGGTCTAATACAGATAGGAAATATACAGTAAATGGCAGAACCCTTCAGAGTATTGATAGGCAGAGGGATCTGGGTGTACAGGTACACAGGTCACTGAAAGTGGCAATGCAGGTGGAGAAGGTAGTCAAGAAGGCATACGGCATGCTTGCCTTCATCGGCCGGGGCATTGAGTTTAAAAATTGGCAAGCCATGCTGACGCTTTACAGAACCTTAGTTAGGCCGCGCTTGGAATATAGTGTTCAATTCTGGTCGCCACACTACCAGAAGGATGTGGAGGCTTTGGAGAGGGTACAGAAAAGATTGACCAGGATGTTGCCTGGTATGGAGGGCATTAGCTATGAGGAGAGGTTGGAGAAACTTGGTTTGTTCTCACTGGAGCGACGAAGGTTGAGGGGAAACCTGATAGAAGTCTACAAGATTATGAGAGGCATGGACAGAATGGATCGTCAGAAGCTTTTTCCCCAGGGTGGAAGAGTCAATTACTAGGGGGCACAGGTTTAAGGTGCGAGGGGCAAGGTTTAAAGGAGATGTACGAGGCAATTATTTTACACAGAGGGTGGTGGGTGCCTGGAACTCGCTGCCGGGGGAGTTAGTGGAAGCGGATATGATCGTGACTTTGAAGGGGCGAGTGGACAAATACATGAATAGGATGGGAATAGAGGGATGTGGTCCCCGGAAGGGTAGGGGGTTTTAGTTCAGTCGGGCAGCATGGTCGGTGCAGGCTTGGAGGGCCGAAGGGCCTGTTCCTTTGCTGTAATTTTCTTTGTTCTTTGTTAAACACAATACAGCATATATCAATGCCCACTTAATACATGAATCCAGCCTCCTGGGTTGGAAATCCCTCGTGAAGAAACTCAGAAGAGGTTGTAGTCCAATCTGTTTCCCAAAACACAGCTTCTTGAAGGCCGGATAGCAAAAACCGTCTCCTTCAACGAACTGACACGAGTTTCAGAACCAAACTAAGAGAAGCACCGGGAGAGAGAGAGACTGCTTCTTAGCTTGTTGCTGAAACTGCTTCCAACACACTCCCCAAAATAAAACTGAACGCCTAAAGGAAGAAAGTCCTGACTGCCACAATGAAACAGAAAAACCTACCACCTGACTGCCACAGCTGAGGCGCTTGCCTGAAGGACATCGCTTGAGCTCTAAGCTGCATGATTGAAGAGAAGCGTTCTTGAAGCTACACTGACATGGCAAATGTATCTGCCCACCAAAGGGAAGAGGGCATATCCATTTAGTTTTCTGACTTTCTGATACCTTACTCAATTAATGGTAGGGCGTTGGGGAGAGTTACAGAACAAAGAGATCGAGGGGTGCATGTTCATAGCTCCTTGAAAGTGGACTCACAGGTGGACAGAGTGGTGAAGAAGGCATTCGGCATGCTTGGTTTCATCGGTCAGAACATTGAATACAGGAGTTGGAATGTCTTGTTGAAGTTGTACAAGACATTGATTTGATTTATTATTGTACATACAGGGAAAAGTATTGTTTCTTGCGCGCTACACAGACAAAGCATACCGTTCATAGAGAAGGAAAGGAGAGAGTGCAGAATGTAGTCGAACAGTCTTAACTCGTGTGTAAAGAAAGATCAACTTAATGCAAGGTAGGCCCATTCAAAAGTCTGACAGCAGCAGGGAAGAAACTGTTCTTGAGTCGGTTGGTATGTGGCCTCAGACTTTGGAATCTTTATCCCGAAGGAAGAAGGTGGAAGAGAGAATGTCCAAGGAGGGGGGGTCCTTAATTATGCTGAATGCTTTGCCGAGGCAGCGGGAAGTGTAGACAGAGTCAATGGATGGGAGGTTGGTTTGCGTGATGGATTGGGCTACATTCACAACCTTTTGTAGTTCCTTGCGGTCTTGGGCAGAGCAGGAGCCCAGACCAAGCTGTGATACAACCAGAAAGAATGCTTTCTATGGTGCATCTGTAAAAGTTGGTGAGAGTCGTAGCGGACATGCCAAATTTCCTTAGTCTTCTGAGAAAGTAGAGGCATTGGTAAGGCCACACTTGGAATACTGTGTACAGTTCTGGTCACCCTATTATAGAAAGGATATTATTAAACTAGAAAGAGTGCAGAAAAGATTTACCAGGATGCTACCGGGACTTGATGGATTGAGTTATAAGGAGAGGCTGAATAGACTGGGACTTTTTTCTCTGGAGTGTAGGAGGCTGAGGGGTGAACTTATAGAGGTCTATAAAATAATGAGGGGCATAGATCAGCTAGATAGTCAACATCTTTTCCCAAAGATAGGGGAGTCTAAAACTAGAGGGCATCGGTTTAAAGTGAGAGGGAAGAGGTACAAAAGTGTCCAGAGGGGCAATTGTTTTACTCAGAGGGTGGTGAGTGTCTGGAACAAGCTGCCAAAGGTAGAAGTAGAGGCAGGTACAATTTTGTCTTTTAAAAAGCGTTTAGACAGTTACATGGGTAAGACGGGTAAAGAGGGATATGGGCCAAATGTGGGCGATTGGGACGAGCCTCGGGGCTTAAAAAAAAAGGGCGGCATGGACAAGTTGGGCTGAATGGCCTGTTTCCATGCTGTAAACCTCAATGACTCTATGACATCTGGAGTATTGCATACAGTATTGGTCTCCTTAGCTAAGGAAAGATATAGATGCAATCGGAACAGTGTAGAGAAGGTTTACCAGACTGATACCAGGATTGGTCAGGTTGTCTTCAGAAAGGTTAGAAACATAGAAACCCTACAGTGCAGAAGGAGGCCATTCGGCCCATCGAGTCTGCACCGACCACAATCCCACCCAGGCCCTACCCCCACATATTTTACCCGCTAATCCCTCTAACCTACGCATCCCAGGACTCTAAGGGACAATTTTTAACCTGGCCAATCAACCTAACCCGCACATCTTTGGACTGTGGGAGGAAACCGGAGCACCCGGAGGAAACCCACGCAGACACGAGGAGAATGTGCAAACTCCACACAGACAGTGACCCGAGCCGGGAATCGAACCCGGGACCCTGGAGCTGTGAAGCAGCAGTGCTAACCACTGTGCTACCGTGCCGTTAGAGAGAGACGAAATTGTATCCACCAGCATGCAGACACAAATGGGAGTAAATGGACACTATGAAGGATGATCCTTACTTGAGAAAGGATATACTGGCACTGGAGGGGGTGCAGAGGAGATTCACTGGGTTGATGCTGGAGTTGAGAGGGTTGGCATATGATGACAGACTGAGTAGACTGGGGCTGTACTCATTGGAATTCAGAAGAATGAGGGGAGATCTTATAGAAACATATAAGGTTATGAAGGGAATAGATAAGATAGAAGCAGGGAGGTTGTTTCCACTGGCGGGTGAAACCAGAACTAGGGGGTATGTCCTCAAAATAAGGGGAAGCAGATTTAGGAATGGGTTGAGGAGGAACTTGTTCACCCAAAGGTTTGGGAATCTAAAGAATTCCCTGCCCAGTTGAGGCTACCTCGGTGAATGTTTTTAAGGCAAGGAGAGAGAGATTTTTGAACAGTAAAGAAATTAAGGGTTACGGTGAGCGGGCGGGTAAGTGGAGCTGAGTCCACGAAAAGATCAGCCATGATCTTTGTTGTACCCGTTTACTTACTCCAAGGTTTTACCCCGGTGCCCTTATTTGCAAGATAGACAAAAGACAAACACAAGTCAAGGTTCAACAACTTTATTAATAATAACCCCATCAACCCTTAAATTACCCACATAAAACAAGAGGATACCCCAGGTTCAAGTATACTACCCGTAAAGATGGCTTGGTTAAACTGCAGGCCCGACTCTCTGAGTCCCTCTGGTCTGTCGTCACGAAGGTGAGTCTCGATGGCAGCTTCTTCCTTCTCTGGTCAGTCTTCCGAATGTGATGCATTTTGGAAGGAATAATGTAGGGAGGAGTTATACAATAAATGGCAGAGTCATCAGGAGTATAGAAACACAGAGGGACCGAGGTGTGCAAGTCCACAAATCCTTGAAGGTGGCAACACAGGTGGAGAAGGTGGTGAAGAAGGCATATGGTATGCTTGCCTTTATAGGACGGGGGATAGAGTATAAAAGCTGGAGTCTGATGATGCAGCTGTATAGAACGCTGGTTAGGCCACATTTGGAGTACTGCGTCCAGTTCTGGTCGCCGCACTACCAGAAGGACGTGGAGGCATTGGAGAGAGTGCAGAGAAGGTTTACCAGGATGTTGCCTGGTATGGAGGGTCTTAGCTATGAGGAGAGATTGGGTAGACTGGGGTTGTTCTCCTTGGAAAGATGGAGAATGAGGGGAGATCTAATAGAGGTATACAAGATTATGAAGGGTATAGATAGGGTGAACAGTGGGAAGCTTTTTCCCAGGTCGGAGGTGACGATCACGAGGGGTCACGGGCTCAAGCTGAGAGGGGCGAAGTATAACTCAGACATCAGAGGGACGGTTTTTACACAGAGGGTGGTGGGGGCCTGGAATGCGCTGCCAAGTAGGGTGGTGGAGGCAGGCACGCTGACATCGTTTAAGACTTACCTGGATAGTCACATGAGCAGCCTGGGAATGGAGGGATACAAACGATTGGTCTAGTTGGACCAAGGAGCGGCACAGGCTTGGAGGGCCGAAGGGCCTGTTTCCTGTGCTGTACTGTTCTTTGTTCTTTGGTCACAACTGCCTCCCTCATCGAGTCTTCGCTGCAGTGTGCCTCTGAGTGCGTCCCTTTATCCCCAGCCTGCTTGCCTTTCCAGAAACGTCTCTGGCTTCCGGCCAATGAGGTCCCAGGAGGGGGTTCCAATACCCGGTGGGTTTCTTGATGTCTGCCTGACAGGACACCAGGGTCCGCCCCCCAGGTGTCCATCTCCATGTTGTTGAACTTGTTATCAGGTAAGGTATCTACAGGATCTCTTGGTGACAGAAAGTCTGGCCCGATCTGGGCTTCTAACAATAGACCGATGCATTTCAATGAGGTGCCCTGATCTCCTGCTAAGTCTCAAGTAGAGTGTAACGACCTTTAATGGGTGGTTGATGGGTCAGGCACAGACATGTTTGTGTATTTGTACAATTGGCCTGCCCGAGATTTGACTGTGTTTGATTTTAATATGCCCAATTCTTTAATTTAGGATATCCAATTTAACCAGCCTTAAAACTAGGCCCCGATTATATTACCACATCTTATTGAATGGTGGAGCAGGCTCGAGGGGCCAGATGGCCTACTCCTCCTCCTAGTTCTTATGTTCTTAATGAGGGAAGATTGTGGTTTACTGAGATATTAATAACGCAGCTTGAAATTCCACAGCGGGTGTTGGGAGAGTGAATGTTAGAAACAGGCAGAGCCAGCCTTAGTGTGCTGGGTTTAAAGTGTTCAATGGGCTTTTTATCCTTGTTCTCAAACACCTCTCTCCGTGTTTTCTATCCACAGGGGACAGTTATGGACATGACTCACACGGTAAGGATTTACAATCCTTTCAGAGTAAGAAGTCTCACAACACCAGATTAAAGTCCAACAGGTTTATTTGGTAGCACGAGCTTAGGTGGATTGGCCATGTTAAATTGCCCCTCAGTGTCCAAAGATGTGGAGGTTAGGTGGATTGGCCATGTTAAATTGCCCCTCAGTGTCCAAAGATGTGGAGGTTAGGTGGATTGGCCATGTTAAATTGCCCCTCAGTGTCCAAAGATGTGGAGGTTAGGTGGATTGGCCATGTTAAATTGCCCCTCAGTGTCCAAAGATGTGGAGGTTAGGTGGATTGGCCATGTTAAATTGCCCCTCAGTGTCCAAAGATGTGGAGGTTAGGTGGATTGGCCATGTTAAATTGCCCCTCAGTGTCCAAAGATGTGGAGGTTAGGTGTATTGGCCATGTTAAATTGCCCCTCAGTGTCCAAAGATGTGGAGGTTAGGTGTATTGGCCATGTTAAATTGCCCCTCAGTGTCCAAAGATGTGCAGGTTAGGTGGATTGGCCATGTTAAATTGCCCCTCAGTGTCCAAAGATGTGGAGGTTAGGTGTATTGGCCATGTTAAATTGCCCCTCAGTGTCCAAAGATGTGGAGGTTAGGTGTATTGGCCATGTTAAATTGCCCCTCAGTGTCCAAAGATGTGGAGGTTAGGTGTATTGGCCATGCTAAATTGTTCCTTATTGTCCAAAGGTGTGTAGGATAGATGGATTGGCCATGCTAAATTGCCTCTTTGTGTCCAAAGATGTGTGTCTCACCAGAAGCCAGAGGGTGGTTGTCCAGGGTTGTTTTTCAAACTAGAGGCCTGTGACCAGCGGTGTGCCTCAGGGATCAGTGCTGGGCCCACTGTTATTTGTCATTTATATTAATGATTTGGATGAGAATATAGGAGGCATGGTTAGTAAGTTTGCAGATGACACCAAGATTGGTGGCATGGTGGACAGTGAAGAAAGTTATCTCCGATTGCAACGGGATCTTGATCAATTGGGCCAGTGGGCTGACGAATGGCAGATGGAGTTTAATTTAGACAAATGCGAGGTGATGCATTTTGGTCGATTGATCCAGGGCAGGACTTACTCAGTTAATGGTAGGGCATTGGGGAGTGTTACAGAACAAATAGATCTTGGGGTACAGGTTCATAGCTCCTTGAAAGTGAAGTCACAGGTGGACAGAATGGTGAAGAAGGCATTCAGCAGGCTTGGTTTCATTGGTCAGAACATTGATGTGGAGATGCTAGCGTTGGACTGGGGTGAACACACTAAGAGTTTTAACAACACCAGGTTAAAGTCCAACAGGTTTATTTGGTAGCAAATACCATTAGCTTTCGGAGCGCTGCTCCTTCGTCACCCCGAAAGCTTATGGTATTTGCTACCAAATAAACCTGTTGGACTTTAACCTGGTGTTGTTAAAAATCTTAGCAGAACATTGAATACAGGAGTTGGGACGTCTTGTTGAAATTGTACAAGACATTGGTAAGGCCCCACTTGGAATACTGTGTACAGTTCTGGTCACCCTATTATAGAAAGGATAATGTTACACTAGAAAGAGTGCAGAAAAGATTTACTAGGATGCTACCGGGACTTGATGGTTTGACTTATAAGGTGAGGCTGGATAGACTGGGACTTTTTTCTCTGGAGCGTAGGAGGCTGAGGGGTGATCTTAGCGGACAATTTAGCATGACCAATCCACCTAATCCACACATCTTTGGACACTAAGGGACAATTTAGCATGGCCAATCCACCTAACCTGCACATCTTTGGACACTAAGGGACAATTTAACATGGCCAATCCACCTAATCCACACATCTTTGGACACTAAGGGACAATTTAGCATGGCCAATCCACCTAATCCACACATCTTTGGACACTAAGGGACAATTTAGCAAGGCCAATCCACCTAACCTACACATCTTTGGACACTAAGGGACAATTTAGCATGGCCAATCCACCTAATCCACACATCTTTGGACACTAAGGGACAATTTAGCAAGGCCAATCCACCTAACCTGCACATCTTTGGACACTAAGGGACAATTTAGCATGACCAATCCACCTAACCTACACATCTTCAAAGTGTGGGAGGAAACTGGAGCACCCGGAGGAAACCCACGCAGACACGTGGAGAACGTGTAAACTCCACACAGACAGTGACCCAAGCCGGGAATCGAACCCGGGTCCCTGGCGCTGTGAGGCAGCAGTGCTAACCACTGTGCTACCGTGCCAACCCCAAACATGCGAACACAAGAGAGAGAGAAACAGATGGGAGTGAATGGACACTTTGAAGGATGTGCCGGGTGGATATTTTTAATGAGGGAAGATTGGGGTTTACTGAGATATTAATAACGCAGCGGGTGTTGGGAGAGTGAATGTTAGAAACAGGCAGAGCCAGTCTTAGTGTGCTGGGTTTAAAGTGTTCAATGGGCTTTTTATCCTTATTCTCAAACACCTCTCTCCGTGTTTTCTATCCACAGGGGACGATTATGGACATGACTCACACGGTAAGGACTTACAATCCTTTCAGAGTAAGAAGTCTCACATCACCAGGTTAAAGTCCAACAGGTTTATTTGGTAGCACGAGCTTTCGGAGCGCTGCTCCTTCATCAGGTGAGTCTCAGTTTGCCCCTTAGTGTCCAAAGATGTGCAGGTTTAGGTGGATTGGCCATGCTAAATTGCCCCTTAGTGTCCAAAGATGTGCAGGTTAGGTGGATTGGCCATGCTAAATTGTCCCTTAGTGGCCAAAGATGTGCAGGTTAGGTGGATTGGCCGTGCTAAATTGTCCCTTAGTGTCCAAAGATGTGCAGGTTACGTGGATTGGCCATGCTAAATTGTCCCTTAGTGTCCAAAGATGTGCAGGTTAGCTGGATTGGCCATGCTAAATTGTCCCTTAGTGTCTAAAGATTTGTAGGTTCGGAGGATTGGCCATGCTAAATTGCCCCTTAGTGTCCAATCATGTGCAGGTTCGGTGGATTGGCCATGCTAAATTGTCCCTTAGTGTCCAAAGATGTGTAGGTTTGGTGGATTGGCCATGTCAAATTGCCCCTTAGTGTCCAAAGATGTGTAGGTTTGGTGGATTGGCCATGCTAAATTGCCCACCCAGGCCCTATCCCCACAACCCCACACATTGACCCCGCTAATCCCTCTAACCTACACATCCTGGGACTCTAAAGGGCATTTTAGCATGGCCAATCCGCCTTACTTACACATCTTTGGACACTAAGGGACACGTTAGCATGGCCAATCCACCTAACCCGCACATCTTTTGACACTAAGGGGCAATTTAGCATGGCCAATCCACCTAACCTACACATCTTTGGACACTAAGGGGCCATTTAGCATGGCCAATCCACCTGACCGACACAATTTGGACACTCGGGGACAATTGATCATGGCCAAACGACCCAACCTGCACATCCTTGAACACGAACAGGCAATTTAACATGGCCAATCAACCTAACCTACACATCTTTGGACACTCGGGGACAAATTAGCATGGTCAATCCACTTAACCCACACATCCTTTGACACTAAGGAGCAATTGAGCATGGCCAATCCACCTAACCCACACATCTTTGGACATTGAGGGACAATTTAGCATGGCCAATCCACCTAACCTGCACATCTTTGGACACTGAGGGGCAATTTAGCATGGCCAATCCACCTAACCTACACATCTTTGGACACTAAGGGGCAATTTAGCATGGCCAATCCACCTAACCTACACATCTTTGGACACTAAGGGGCAATTTAGCATGGCCAATCCACCTAACCTACACATCTTTGGACACTAAGGGGCAATTTAGCTTGGCTAATCCACCCAACCTGCACATCTTTGGAGTGTTGGTGGAAACCGGAGCACCCGAAGGAAACCCAGGCAGACACGGGGAGAACGTGCGAACTGCGCACAGGCAGTGACCCGAGCCACGAACGATCCCAGCTCTCTGTAGCTGTGAGGCAGCAGCGTTCCCCACTGTGCCACTGTGCTGCTCCGAGTGCGTCCACAGGTATTCACACACTCAGAATGACAAGTCCTTCAATAAGTTTATTATTTATTTCATTGCATTTATTTATTTGTGTCACAAGTAGGCTGACATTAACACTGCAATGAAGTTACTGGGAAAATCCCTTAGTCGCCACACTCCGGCGCCTGTTCGGGTAACACTGAGGGAGAATTTAGCACAGCCAATGCACCCTAACCAGCACGTCTTTTGGTCTGTGGGAGGAAACCGGAGCACCCGGAGGAAACCCACGCAGACACGGGGAGAACGTGCAGACTCCGCACAGACAGTGACCCGAGCCGGGAATCGAACCTGGGTCCCTGGCGCTGTGAGGCAGCAGTGCTAACCACTGTGCTACCGTGCCGCCCCCAAACATGCGAACACAAGAGAGAGAGAAACAGATGGGAGTGAATGGACACTTTGAAGGATGGGCTGGGTGGATATTTCTAACGAGGGAAGATTGTGGTTTACTGAGATATTAATAACGCAGCTTGAAATTCCTCAGCGGGTGTTGGGAGAGTGAATGTTAGAAACAGGCAGAGCCAGCCTTAGTGTGCTGGGTTTAAAGTGTTCAATGGGCTTTTTATCCTTGTTCTCAAACACCTCTCTCCGTGTTTTCAATCCACAGGGCACGATTATGGACATGACTCACACGGTAAGGATTTACAATCCTTTCAGAATAATAAGTCTCGTAACACCAGGTTTAAGTCCAACAGGTTTATTCGGTAGCACGAGCTTTCGGAGCGCTGCTCCTTCATCAGGTGAGTCTCAGTTTGCCCCTTAGTGTCCAAAGATGTGCGGGTTAGGTGGATTGGCCATGCTAAATTGTCCCTTAGTGTCCAAAGATGTGTAGGTTAGGTGGATTGGCCATGCTAAATTGTCCCCTTAGTGTTCAAAGATGTGTAGGTTAGGTGGATTGGCCATGCTAAATTGTCCCCTTAGTGTTCAAAGATGTGTAGGTTAGGTGGATTGGCCATGCTAAATTGTCCCCTTAGTGTTCAAAGATGTGTAGGTTAGGTGGATTGGCCATGCTAAAGTGCCCCTTAGTATCCAAAGATGTGTAGGTTAGGTGGATTGGCCATGCTAAATTGTCCCTTCGTGTCCCAAGATGTGTAGGTTGGGTGGATTGGCCATGCTAAATTGCCCCGTAGTGTCCAAAGATGTGTAGGTTAGGTGGATTGGCCATGCTAAATTGCCCCTTCGTGTCCCAAGATGTGTAGGTTGGGTGGATTGGCCATGCTAAATTGCCCCGTAGTGTCCAAAGATGTGTAGGTTAGGTGGATTGGCCATGCTAAATTGCCCCTTAGTGTCCAAAGATGTGTAGGTTGGGTGGATTGGCCATGCTAAATTGTCCCTTAGTGTCCAAAGATGTGCAGGTTAGGTGGATTGGCCATGTTAAATTGCCCCTTCGTGTCCCAAGATGTGCGGGTTAGGTGGATTGGCCGTGCTAAATTGTCTCTTCGTGTCAAAAGATGTGCAGGTTAGGTGGATTGGCCATGCTAAATGTGGTTTTGGTTTGATTTGATTTGAATTATTATTGTCTCATGCATTAACATACGATGAAAAGTATTGTTTCTTGCGCGCTATACAGGCAAAACACGCCATTCAGAGAGAAGGAAAGGAGAGAGTGGAGAATGTAGCGTTACAGTCATAGCTAGGGTGTAGAGAAAGATCAACTTAATGTGAGGTAGGTCCATTCAAAAGTCTGACAGCAGCAGGGAAGAAGCTGTTCTTGAGTTGGTTGGTACGTGACCTCAGACTTTTGTATCTTTTTCCCGAAGGAAGAATGTGGAAGGGAGAATGTCTGGGGTGTGTGGGGGGGGTCCTTGATTATGCTGGCTGCTTTTCCCCCGAGGCAGCGGGAAGTGTAGACAGAGTCAATGGATGGGAGGCTGGTTTGCGTGATGGATTGGGCTACATTCACGACCTTTTGTAGTTCCTGCAGTCTTGGGCAGAGCAGGAGCCCAGACGAAGCTGTGATACAACCAGAAAGAATACTTCATATGGTGCATAGTGAAAAACTGTCCCTTGGTGGTTCTGTCTGGAGACAATACACATCTCTTTAACCTGTGTTTAAGGTTCCCTCCACTCACATTGTCTGTATCTTTAAGATCTGGCTGGCTGTGGAGATTTGCATTCTAATTAGTATTCTGTAACTTGATTTCTGTGTCTGTTTGCACTGTCGGAGAACAGATTTTCACTCCGTCTGACGAAGGGGCAGCGCTCCGAAAGCTTATGGTATTTGCTACCAAATAAACCTGTTGGACTTTAACCTGGTGTTGTGAGACTTCTTACTGTGCTTACCCCAGTCCAACGCCGGCATCTCCACATCATGTCCAAAGATGTGCAGGTTAGGTGGATTGGCCATGCTAAATTACCCCTGAGTGTCCAAAGATGTGCGGGTTAGACGGATTGGCCATGCTCAATTGCCCCTTAATGTCAAAAGATGTGTAGGTTAGGTGGATTGGCCATGCTAAACTGCCTCTTTGTGTCCAAAGATGTGCAGGTTAGGTGGATTGCCCATGTTAATTGCCCCTTAGTGTCCAAAGGTGTGTAGCTTCGGTGGATTGGCCATGTTAAATTGCGCCTCAGTGTCCAAAAATGGGCAGGTTAGGTTGATTGGCCATGCTAAATTGTCCCTTAGTGTCCAAAGATGTGCAGGTTAGCTGGATTGGCCATGCTAAATTGTCCCTTAGGACCCAAAGATGTGTAGGTTAGGTGGATTGGCCATGCAAATTTGTCCCTTAGTGTCCAAAGATGTATGGGTTAGGTGGATTGGCCATGCTAAATTGTCCCTTAGGATCCAAAGATGTGTAGGTTAGGTGGATTGGCCATGCAGATTTGTCCCTTAGTGTCCAAAGATGTGCGGGTTAGGTGGATTGGCCATGCTAAATTGTCCCTTAGTGTCCAAAGATGTGTGGGTTAGGTGGATTGGCCATGCTGAATTGTCCCTTAGGATCCAAAGATGTGCAGGTTAGGTGGATTGGCCATGCTAAATTGTCCCTTAGTGTCCAAAGATGTGCAGGTTGGGTGGATTGGCCATGCTCAATTGTCCCTTAGTGTCCAAAGATGTGTGGGTTAGGTGGATTGGCCATGCTAAATTGTCCCTTAGGATCCAAAGATGTGTAGGTTAGGTGGATTGGCCATGCTAAATTGTCCCTTAGTGTCCAAAGATGTGCAGGTTGCGTGGATTGGCCATGCTCAATTGTCCCTTAGTGTCCAAAGATGTGTGGGTTAGGTGGATTGGCCATGCTAAATTGTCCCTTAGGATCCAAAGATGTGTAGGTTAGGTGGATTGGCCATGCAAATATGTCCCTTAGTGTCCAAAGATGTGCAGGTTGGGTGGATTGGCCATGCTAAATTGCCCCTTAGTGTCCAAAGATGTGTAGGTTAGGTGGATTGGCCGTGCTAAATTGTCCCTTAGGATCCAAAGATGTGTAGGTTAGGTGGATTGGCCATGCAAATTTGTCCCTTAGTGTCCAAAGATGTGCAGGTTGGGTGGATTGGCCATGCTCAATTGTCCCTTAGTGTCCAAAGATGTGTGGGTTAGGTGGATTGGCCATGCTAAATTGTCCCTTAGGATCCAAGATGTGTAGGTTGGGTGGATTGGCCATGCAAATTTGTCCCTTAGTGTCCAAAGATGTGCAGGTTGGGTGGATTGGCCATGCACAATTGTCCCTTAGTGTCCAAAGATGTGTAGATTAGGTGGATTGGCCATGCTAAATTGTCCCTTAGGATCCAAAGATGTGTAGGTTAGGTGGATTGGCCATGCTAAATTGTCCCTTAGTGTCCAAAGATGTGTCGGTTAGGTGGATTGGCCATGCTAAATTGTCCCTTAGTGTCCAAAGATGTGCAGGTTGGGTGGATTGGCCATGCTAAATTGTCCCTTAGTGTCCAAAGATGTGTAGGTTAGGGTGGATTGGCCATGCTAAATTGTCCCTTAGTGTCCAAAGATGTGAGTCTCACCTGATGAAGGAGCAGCGCTCCAAAAGCTCGTGCTACCGAATAAACCTGTTGGACTTGAACCTGGTTGTTGTGAGACTTCTTGCTGTGCCCACCTCAATCCAACGGCGACACTTCCACATCAATCCTTTCGGATAACATTGTAAAGCACCTGCCCCACACATTAACACCACTACTGGCAGGTGCAACATCTGGTGCAGAGATAGTCCACCGCGGGGCAGAGGGCACACTCGCTTCATCTGAGTTGTCACCCCGTTGGCAAAGTGGGAGACGGTGGGTTAGAGGAATTGGGGGAAACTGTGTGGACAATGGCAGCCGTGGCTCAGAGGTAAACGTCTCGCCTCTCAGCCAGGAGGATGTGTGTTTGAGGCCGAGACCATCGCCCTGAGCGCAACAGTGGGTGCTGTGTATACCCTGCTGTGAACCTCTGACAGCTGGGATTCCCCGTTGCCGCGGCAGTGAATGGAGTTATGGCTCACCGCCACATTTTCCATTCTCGCTGGTCAGGAAAAAAAACACGATCAGCGAATCCCGCCGCTGGACAGATGGATTTACCGCAACCGGCTGTATCTGATCATCAAAACAGTAACTCCAGTGAAAGTGTAACTGGAAGAGATTGGCCCCAGTGTGTATCAGAGAACCATAGAACCATAGAAAATTACAGCTCAGAAACAGGCCTTTTGGCCCTTCTTGTCTGTGCCGAACCATTTTATGCCTAGTCCCACTGACCTGCACTTGGACCATATCCCTCCACACCCCTCTCATCCATGAACCCGTCCAAGTTTTTCTTAAATGTTAAAACTTTTACCACTTTATTTACCACTTTATCCGGCAGCTCATTCCACACTCCCACCACTCTCTGCGTGAAGAAGCCCCCCCTAATATTCCCTTTAAACTTTTCTCCTTTCACCCTTAGCCCATGCCCTCTGGTTTTTTTCTCCCCGAGCCTCAGCGGAAAAAGCCTGCTTGCATTCACTCTATCTATACCCATCAAAATCTTATACACCTCTATCAAATCTCCCCTCAATCTTCTACGCTCCAGGGAATAAAGTCCCAACCTATTCAATCTCTCTCTGTGTAACTCAGCTTCTCAAGTCCCGGCAACATCCTTGTGAACCTTCCCTGCACTCTTTCAACCTTGTTTACATCCAGAAAGGATCATCGAAACCCTACAGTGCAGGAGGAGGACATTCGGCCCATCGAGTCTGCACCGACCACAATCCCACCCCAGACCCCATCCCCACAACCCTACACATTGACCCCGCTAATCCCTCTAACCTACACATCCCGGGACTGTAATGGGCAATTTAGCATGGCCAATCCACCTTACTTACACATCCCTGGACACTAAGGGGCAAATTAGCATGGCCAATCCACCGAACCCGCACATCTTTTGACACTAAGGGGTCATTTAACATGGCCAATCCACCTTACTTACACATCTTTGGACACTAAGGGGCAATTTAGCATGGCCAATCCACCTAACCGACACAATTTGGACATTCAGGGACAATTTAGCATGGCCAATCTACCCAACCTGCACATCCTTGAACACTGACGGGCAATTTAGCATGGCCAATCAACCTAACCTACACATCTTTGGACACTAAGGGACAATTTAGCATGGCCAATCAACCTAACCTACACATCTTTGGACACTAAGGGATAATTTAGCATGGTCAATCCACCTAACCTGCACATCTTTGGACACTAAGGGACAATTTAGCATGGCCAATCCACCGAACCTGCACATCTTTGGACACAAAGGGACAATTTAGCATGGCCAATCCACCTAACCTACACATCGTTGGACACTAAGGGACAATTTAGCATGGCCAATCCACCTAACCTGCACATCTTTGGACACTAAGGGACAATTTAGCATGGCCAATCCACCTAACCTGCACATCTTTGGACACAAAGGGACAATTTAGCATGGCCAATCCACCTAACCTGCACATCTTTGGACACTAAGGGACAATTGAGCATGGCCAATCCACCTAACCTGCACATCTTTGGACACTCAGGGTCAATTTAGCATGGCCAATCCACCTAACCTACACATCTTTGGACACTAAGGGACAATTTAGCATGGCCAATCCACCTAACCTACACATCTTTGGACACTAAGGGACAATTTAGCATGGCCAATCCACCCTAACCTGCACATCTTTGGACACTAAGGGACAATTTAGCATGGCCAATCAACCTAACCTACACATCTTTGGACACTAAGGGACAATTTAGCATGGTCAATCCACCTAACCTACACATCTTTGGACACTAAGGGACAATTTAACATGGCCAATCCACCCAACCTACACATCTTTGGACACTAAGGGACAATTTAGCATGGCCAATCCACCCTAACCTGCACATCTTTGGATAGTAAGGGGCAATTTAGCATGGCCAATCCACCCTAACCTGCACATCTTTGGACACTAAGGGACAATTTAGCATGGCCAATCCACCTAACCTGCACATCTTTGGACACTAAGGGGCAATTTAGCATGGCCAATCCACCTAACCTGCACATCTTTGGACACTAAGGGACAATTTAGCATGGCCAATCAACCTAACCTACACATCTTTGGACACTAAGGGACAATTTAGCATGGCCAATCCACCTAACCTGCACATCTTTGGACACTAAGGGACAATTTAGCATGGCCAATCCACCTAACCTGCACATCTTTGGACACTAAGGGACAATTTAACATGGCCAATCCACCTAACCCGCACATCTTTGGACACTAAGGGACAATTTAGCATGGCCAATCAACCTAACCCACACATCTTTGGACACTAAGGGACAATTTAGCATGGCCAATCCACCTAACCTACACATCTTTGGACACTAAGGGACAATTTAGCATGGCCAATCCACCTAACCTGCACATCTTTGGACACTAAGGGACAATTTAGCATGGCCAATCAACCTAACCTACACATCTTTGGACACTAAGGGACAATTTAGCATGGCCAATCCACCTAACCTGCACATCTTTGGACACTAAGGGACAATTTAGCATGGCCAATCCACCTAACCTGCACATCTTTGGACTCTAAGGGTCAATTTAGCATGGCCAATCCACCTAACCTGCACATCTTTGGACACTCAGGGTCAATTTAGCATGGCCAATCCACCTAACCCGCACATCTTTGGAGCGTGGAAAGAAACCGGAGCACCCGGAGGAAACCCACGCAGATAGAGAGAGGACGTGTAGCTTCCATACAGACAGTGACTGAAGCCTGGCATTGAACCCAGGTCACTGTAGCTGTGAGTCAGCAGTGCTAACCACTGTGCCACCGTGCCACCCCTATGGAACGCAAAGAGCATGTCCACTGGTATTCACACACTCACAATGACAAGTCCTTCAACAAGTTTATTATTTATTTCATGTCATTTATTTATCAGTGTCACAAGTCGGCTGACATTAACACTGCAATGAAGTTACTGTGAAAATCCCCTAGCCGCCACACTCTGGCGCCTGTTCGGGTAACACTGAGGGAGAATTTAGCACGGCCAATGGACCCTAACCAGCACGTGTTTTGGACTGCGGGAGGAAACCGGAGCACCCGGAGGAAACCCACGCAGACACGGGGAGAACGTGCAGACTCCGCACAGACAGTGACCCGAGGCGGGAATCGAACCGTGCGAACCCACTGTGCCACCCTGCCCCAAACAAGTGAACACAAGAGAGAGAGAAACAGACGGGAGTGAACGGACACTTTGAAGGATGGGCCGGGTGGATATTTTTACTGAGGGAAGATTGTGGTTTACTGAGATATTAATAACGCAGCTTGAAATTCCCCAGCGGGTGTTGGGAGAGTGAATGTTAGAAACAGGCAGAGCCAGCCTTAGTGTGCTGGGTTTAAAGTGTTCAATGGGCTTTTTATCCTTGTTCTCAAACACCTCTCTCCGTGTTTTCTATCCATAGGGGACGATTACGGACATGGCTCACACGGTAAGGATTTACAATTCTTTCAGGGTAAGAAGTCTCACATCACCAGGTTAAAGTCCAATAGGTTTATTTGGTTGCACGAGCTTTCGGAGCGCTGCTCCTTCATCAGGTGAGTCTCAGTTTGCCCCTTAGTGTCCAAAGATGTGCAGGTTAGGTGGATTGGCCATGCTAAATTGTCCCTTAATGTCCAAAGATGTGCAGGTTAGGTGGATTGGCCATGCTAAATTGTCCCTTAGTGTCCAAAGATGTACAGGTTAGGTGGATTGGCCATGCTAAATTGTCCCTTAGTGTCCAAAGATGCACAGATTAGGTGGATTGGCCATGCTAAATTGTCCCTTAGTGTCCAAAGATGTGCAGGTGGTGGATTGGCCATGTTAAATTGCCTCTTAGTGTCCAAGGATGTGTAGGTTAGGTGGATTGGCCATCTAAATTGCCCCTTATCCAAAGATGTGTAGGTTGGGTGGATTGGCCAAGCTAAATTCTGAAAGGTATAGATGGGTCTTTTTCTAAATGGAGGTCGGTCACCAGTGGAGTGCCCCAGGGATCTGTTCTGGGACCCTTGCTGTTTGTCATTTTCATAAATGACCTGGATGAGGAAGTGGAGGGATGGGTTGGTAAGTTTGCCGACGACACAAAGGTTGGTGGGGTTGTGGATAGTCTGGAGGGATGTCAGAAGTTACAGAGGGACATAGATAGGATGCAAGACTGGGCGGGAAGTAGCAGATGGACTTCAACCCAGATAAATGCGTCGTGGTCCATTTTGGTAGGTCAAATGGGATGAAGGAGTACAATATATAGGGAAAGACTCTTAGTACGGTAGAGGATCAGAAGGACCTTGGGGTCTGGGTCCATAGGACTCTAAAATCGGCCCCACAGGTGGAGGAGGTGGTTAAGAAGGCGTATGGTGTGCTGGCCTTTATCAATCAAGGGATTGAGTTTAGGAGTCCGGGGATAATGATGCAGCTATATAAGACCCTCGTCAGACCCCACTTGGAGTACTGTGCTCAGTTCTGGTCGCCTCACTATAGGAAGGATGTGGAAAAGATTGAAAGGGTGCAGAGGAGATTTACAAGGATGTTGCCTGGATTGAGTGGCATGCCTTATGAGGATAGACTGAGGGAGCTCGGTCTTTTCTCCTTGGAGAGGCGAAGGATGAGAGGAGACCTAATAGAGGTATATAAGATGTTGAGAGGCATAGATCGGGTGGACTCTCAGAGGCTTTTTCCCAAGGTGGAAATGGCTGCTACGAGAGGACACAGGTTTAAGGTACTGGGGGGTAGGTAAAGGGGAAATGTTCGGGGGAAGTTTTTCACACAGAGGGTGGTGGGCGAGTGGAATCAGCTGCCGTCAGTGGTGGTGGAGGCAAACTCAATAGGGTCTTTTAAGAGACTCCTGGATGAGTACATGGAGCTTAAGAGGATGGAGGGTTATAGGTAGGTCTAGAAGGTAGGGATGTGTTCGGCACAACTTGTGGGCCGAAGGGCCTGTTTGTGCTGTAATTTTTCTATGTTCTATGTTCTAAATTGCCCTCTTAGTGTCCAAAGCTGTGTAGGTTAGGTGGATTGGCCATGTTAAATTGTCCCTCAGTGTCCAAAGCTGTGTAGGTTAGGTGGATTGGCCATGCTAAATTGTCCTTTGGAAAATCTCAGCAGGTCTGACAGCATCTGTGGGGGGAGAGTAGAGCCAACGTTCCGAGTCTGGATGAGCCTTCGTCAGCTCTTCCCGTTAGCCTGCCAATCTTCCAATCATAGAAGCTCAAAAATGCAGAAGGAGTCCATTCGGCCCATCGAGCCTGCACTGGCCACAATCCCACCCAGTCCCTATTCCGTAACCCCACATATTTACCCTGCTAATCCCTCTGACACTGAGGGGCAATTTAGCACGGCCAATCCACCCTAACCCGCACATATTTGGAGTGTGGGAGGAAACTGGAGCACCCGGAGGAAACCCACGCAGACACGAGGAGAATGTGCAAACTCCACACAGACAGTGACCCGAGCCGGGAATCGAACCCGGGTCCCTGGCGCTGTGAGGCAGCCGTGCTAACCCACTGTGCCACTGTGCAAACCCTCTGGAACGTTAAAAGTGTGTCCGCTGGTATTCACACACTCACAATGACAAATCCTTCAACAAGTTTATTACTTATTTCATTGCATTGATTTATTATTGACACAGGTAGGCTTAGATTAACACCGCAATTAAGTTACTGTGAAAATCCCCGAGTCGCCACACGCTGGCGCCAGTTCGGGTTACTCTGAGGGAGAATTTAGCACAGCCAATGCACCCTAACCGGCACGTCTTTCAGACTGTGGGAGGAAACCGGAGCACCCGGAGGAAACCCACGCAGACACGGGGAGAACGTGCAGACTCCGCACAGACTGTGACCCAAGCCGGGAATCGAACCCGGGTCCCTGGCGCTGTGAGGTAGCAGTGCTAACCCACTGTGCCACCGTGCCACCTCCAAACATGCGAACAGAAGAGGGAGAGAAACAGATGGGAGTGAACGGGCACTTTGAAGGATGGGTTGGGTGGATATTTTTAACGAGGGAAGATTGCGGTTTACTGAGATATTAATAACGCAGCTTGAAATTCCCCAGCGGGTGTTGGGAGAGTGAATGTTAGAAACAGGCAGAGCCAGCCTTAGTGTGCTGGGTTTAAAGTGTTCAATAGGCTTTTTATCCTTGTTCTCAAACACCTCTCTCCGTGTTTTCTATCCATAGGGGACGATTACGGACATGGCTCACACGGTAAGGATTTACAATTCTTTCAGGGTAAGAAGTCTCACATCACCAGGTTAAAGTCCAATAGGTTTATTTGGTTGCACGAGCTTTCGGAGCGCTGCTCCTTCATCAGGTGAGTCTCAGTTTGCCCCTTAGTGTCCAAAGATGTGCAGGTTAGGTGGATTGGCCATGCTAAATTGCCCTCTTAGTGTCCAGAGATGTGCGGGTTAGGTAGATTGCCCATGCTAAATTGTCCCTGAGTGTCCAGAGATGTGCAGGTTGGGTGGATTGGCCATGCTAAATTGTCCCTGAGTGTCCAGAGATGTGCGGGTTAGGTGGATTGGCCATGCTAAATTGTCCCTGAGTGTCCAGAGATGTGCAGGTTGGGTGGATTGGCCATGCTAAATTGCCCTCTTAGTGTCCAGAGATGTGCGGGTTCGGTAGATTGCCCATGCTAAATTGTCCCTGAGTGTCCAGAGATGTGCGGGTTAGGTGGATTGGCCATGCTAAATTGCCCCTTAGCGTCCAAAGATGTGTAGGTTAGGTGGATTGGCCATGCTAAATTGTCCCTTAGTGTCCAGAGATGTGCGGGTTAGGTGGATTGCCCATGCTAAATTATCCCTTAGTGTCCAGAGATGTGCGGGTTAGGTGGATTGGCCATGCTAAATTGTCCCTGAGTGTCCAAAGATGTGCAGGTTAGGTGGATTGGCCATGCTAAATTATCCCTTAGTGTCCAGAGATGTGCGGGTTAGGTGGATTGGCCATGCTAAATTGCCCTCTTAGTGTCCAAAGATTTGTTGGTTGGGTGGATTGGCCATGCTAAATTGCCCCTTAGCGTCCAAAGATGTGTAGGTTAGGTGGATTGGCCATGCTAAATTGTCCCTTAGTGTCCAGAGATGTGCGGGTTAGGTGGATTGCCCATGCTAAATTATCCCTTAGTGTCCAGAGATGTGCGGGTTAGGTGGATTGGCCATGCTAAATTGTCCCTGAGTGTCCAAAGATGTGCAGGTTAGGTGGATTGGCCATGCTAAATTATCCCTTAGTGTCCAAAGATGTGCAGGCTCGGTGGATTGGCCATGCTAAATTGCCCTTTAGTGTCCAAAGATGTGTAGGTTTGGTGGATTAGCCATGCTAAATTGTCCTTTAGTGTCCAAAGATGTGCAGGTTAGGTGGATTAGCCATGCTAAATTGTCCTTTAGTGTCCAAAGATGTGCAGGTTAGGTGGATTAGCCATGCTAAATTGCCCCTTAGCGTCCAAAGATGTGTAGGTTAGGTGGATTAGCCATGCTAAATTGCCCTTTAGTGTCCAAAGATGTGTAGATTAGATGGATTGGCCATGCTAAATTGCCCCTTAGTGTCCAGAGATGTGCGGGTTAGGTGGATTGGCCATGCTAAATTGCCCCTTAGTGTCCAGAGATGTGCGGGTTAGGTGGACTGCCCATGCTAAATTGCCCCTTAGTGTCCAAAGATGTGTAGA
This sequence comes from Mustelus asterias, assembly GCF_964213995.1. Taxonomy (NCBI): domain Eukaryota; kingdom Metazoa; phylum Chordata; class Chondrichthyes; order Carcharhiniformes; family Triakidae; genus Mustelus; species Mustelus asterias. The sequence goes on along the minus strand of NW_027590343.1, from coordinate 135,954 downwards.
TTGGGTGGATTGGCCATGCTAAATTGTCCTTTAGAAAATCTCAGCAGGTCTGACAGCATCTGTGGGAGGAGAGTAGAGCCAACGTTTCGAGTCTGGATGAGCCTTCGTCAGCTCTTCCCCTTAGCCTGCCAATCTTACAATCATAGAAGCTCAAAACCGCAGAAGGGGTCCATTCGGCCCATCGAGCCTGCACTGGCCACAGTCCCACCTAGTCCCTATCCTGTAACCCCACATATTTCCCCTGCTAATCCCTCTGACACTGAGGGGCAATTTAGCACAGCCAATCAACCTAACCCGCACAGATTTGGAGTGTGGGAGGAAACCGGAGCACCCGGAGGAAACTCACGCAGACATGGGGAGAACGTGCGGACTCCGCACAGATAGTGACCCGAGCTGGGAATCGAACCCGGGTCCCTGGTGCTGTGAGGTAGCAATGCGAACCATTGTGCCACCTTAATAATGCGGGGGATTAATAATGGGTTTAAAGTGTTCAATGGGCTTTTTATCCTTGTTCTCAAACACCCCTCTCCGTGTTTTCTATCCACAGGGGACAGTTACGGATATGAACATCAAGGTGAGGATTTACAATCCTTTCGGATAACATTTTAACGCACCTGCCACACACATTAACGCCCCTAAAGACAGGTACACACAGCAACATTTGGTCATAGAGTCACAGAGGTGTACAGCGTGGAAACAGGCCCTTCGGCCCAACTTGTCCATGCCGCCCTTTTTTTTTAAAACCCCTAAGCTCGTCCCAATTGCCCGCATTTGCCCCATCTCGCTCTGTACTCATCGTACCCATGTCACTATCTAAATGCTTTTTAAATTTCAAAATTGTACCCGCCTCTACTACTACCTCCGGCAGCTCATTCCAGACACTCACCACCCTCTGTGTGAAAAAATTGCCCCTCTGGACACTTTGGTATCTCTCCCCTCTCACCTTAAACCTATGCCCTCTAGTTTTAGACTCCCCTATCTTTAGGAAAAGATATTGACTATCTCGCTGATCTGTGCCCCTCATTATTTTATAGACCTCTATAAGATCACCCCTCAGCCTCCTACGCTCCAGAGAAAAAAGTCCCAGTCTATCCAGCCTCTCCTTATAACTCAAACCATCAAGTCCCGGTAGCATCCTAGTAAATCTTTTCTGCACTCTTTCTAGTTTAATAATATCCTTTCTATAATAGGGTGACCAGAACTGTACACAGTATTCCAAGTGTGGCCTTACCAATGTCTTGTACAACTTCAACAAGACGTCCCAACTCCTGTATTCAATGTTCTGACCAATGAAACCAAGCATGCCGAATGCCTTCTTCACCTTTGGGCAGAGATAGTCCACAGCGGGCAGAGGGCACACTCGCTTCATTTGATTTTTCACAGCGTTGGCAGAATAGGAGATGGTGGGTTAGAGGTATTGGGCTAATTTCCACAGAGACATAGACTGTCGCGGAACCAAAAGAGACCTTTCTGTCCATCGTGTGTCTGCCGGCCCGCAAGAACCGATCCGTTCCAATCCTATTTCTCAACCCTTGCTCTGTTGCCTTTTATTGCTGCGGTGTTTCAAGTGCTCATCCACACACTCCTTAATTGTTGTGAGAGATCTTAGAGACTGGGGAAACTGTGTGAACGATGGCAGTTGTGGCTCAGAGCTAACGTCTCACCTCTCAGAGGGAAGGATGTGTGTCCGAGGCCCAGACCATTGCTCTGAGCACAACGCAGAGGTTGACACTGCAGTAGGTGGGGTGTATTCTCCGCCGTAAACCCCTGGCCGCGTCCACAGCTGGAAATCCCCGTTGCCACGTCAGTAAATGAAGATTTGGCGGAGCGCTATTCTTGTTGGCAGCGGGGCGGGATTGAACGCGGTAAGAGAATCCCATCCCTCAACTCTGCGATTCGATCTGATTCCCTCTCCAATTGTGTAACAACCTAATCGAGGTATATAAGATGTTGAGAGGCATAGATCGGGTGGACTCTCAGAGGCTTTTTCCCAGGGTGGAAATGTCTGCTACGAGAGGATACAGGTTTAAGGTGCTGGGGGGTCGGTACAGGGGAGATGTTAGGGGTAAGTTTTTCACACAGAGGGTGGTGGGCGAGTGGAATCGGCTGCCGTCAGTGGTGGTGGAGGCGAACTCAATAGGGTCTTTTAAGAGACTCCTGGATGAGTACATGGAGCTTATCATAGAATCATAGAAACCCTACAGTGCAGAAGGAGGCCATTCGGCCCATCGAGTCTGCACCGACCACAATCCCACCCAGGCCCTATCCCCACATATTTTACCTGCTAATCCCTCTAACCTACACATCCCAGGACTCTAAGGGGCAATTTTCTAACCTGGCCAATCAACCTAACCCAGCACATCTTTGGACTGTGGGAGGAAACCGGAGCACCCGGAGGAAACCCACGCAGACACGAGGAGAATGTGCAAACTCCACACAGACAGTGACCCGAGCCGGGAATCGAACCCGGGACCCTGGAGCTGTGAAGCAGCAGTGCTAACCACCGTGCTACCGTGTAGGATGGAGGGTTATAGGTAGGTCTCGAAGGTAGGGATGTGTTCGGCACAACTTGTGGGGCCGAAGGGCCTGTTTGTGCTGTAGTTTTTCTATGTTTCTAACCCAATTGGTTTATTTAGGTCTATAACTTTCTGCCTCAGACGAACTTCCGGCTTCACTTTTCCTCATGGTTGGAGTGTTTACGTTTCAGCAAACTCTAAAACATAACTCTGAAAGAAGTGTCCAGTGACATACTCGATGTGCTGGATCCTAATCTTATTTCCCTCAATACGGGGAAGCTTGCATTAGTTTGGGAGATAGCAAAATGTAACTCCTGAACCATAGAATCTCATAGAACCCTACAGTGCAGAAACAGGCCATTCGGCCCATCGAGTCTAACCCGACCACAATCCCACCCAGCAGTGAGCCCACATATTCATCCTGCTCATCCCCCTGACATGAGGGTCAATTCATCATGGATTAACTCGCGCATCTTTGGACTGTGGGAGGAAACCGGAGCACCCGGAGGAAACCCACGCGGACACGGGGGCGAATGTTCAGACTCCGCACAGACGGTGACCCGGACCGGGAATCGAACCCGGGTCTTCTGGCGATGTGAGGCAGCAGTGCTAACCACTGGAGCTACGAAAGGTTGTGAATGTAGCCCAGTCCCATCACGCAAACCAGCCTCCCATCCATTGACTCTGTCTACACTTCCCGCTGCCTCGGCAAAGCAGCCAGCATAATTAAGGACCCCACACACACACCCCTACTATACTCCTTATACATGAGATAGAGAATCTGGTGAACTGGTGCGGCAACAATAATCTCTCCCTCAATGTCAACAAAACGAAGGAGATTGTCATCGACTTCAGGAAGCGTAAAGGAGAACATGCTCCTGTCTACATCAACGGGGATGAAGTAGAAATGGTCGAGAGCTTCAAGTTTTTACGTGTCCAGATCACCAACAACCTGTCCTGGTCCCCCCCATGCTGACACTATAGTTAAGAAAGCCCACCGATGCCTCTACTTTCTCAGAAGACGAAGGAAATTTGGCATGTCCGCTACGACTCTCACCAACTTTTACAGATGCACCATAGAAAGCATTCTTTCTGGTTGTATCACAGCTTGGTCTGGGGCTCCTGCTCTGCCCAAGACCGCAAGGAACTACAAAAGGTCGTGAATGTAGCCCAATCCATCACGCAAACCAGCCTCCCATCCATTGACTCTGTCTACACTTCCCGCTGCCTCGGGGAAAAGCAGCCAGCATAATTAAGGACCCCCACGCACCCCGGACATTCTCTCTTCCACCTTCTTCCGTCGTGAAAAAGATACAAAAGTCTGAGGTCACGTACCGATCGACTCAAGAACAGCTTTTTCCCTGCTGCTGTCAGACTTTTGAATGGACCTACCTCGCATTAAGTTGATCTTTCTCTACACCCTAGCTATGACTGTAACACTACATTCTGCACTCTCTCCTTTCCTTCTCTATGAACGGTATGCTTTGTCTGTATAGCGCGCAAGAAACAATACTTATGTGAATACATGTGTCAATAATAAATCAAATCAAATCACTCTGCCACCGTGCCGCCATTTTAAAGGAGTCACAAGTACTGTGAATAAAGGAGAACCAGTGGATGTACTGTACTTAGATTTCCAGAAGGTACTTGATAAGGTCCCACACCCAAGGTTATATCTGCAACTAAAATCTCAAGGAATGGGTTTCGGTTTGATTTGATTTGATTTGTTATTGTGACCAGTGGTGAGCCTCAGGGATCAGTGCTGGGTCCACTGTTATTTGTCATTAATATTAATGATTTGGATGAGAATATAGGAGGCATGGTTCGTAAGTTTGCAGATGGCACCAAGATTGGTGGCTTAGTGGACAGTGAAGAAAGCTATTGCAACGGGATCTTGATCAATTGGGCCAATGGGGCTGACGAATGGCAGATGGAGTTTAATTTAGACAAATGCGAGATGATGCATTTTGGTCGATCGAACCAGGGCAGGACTTACTCAGTTAATGGTAGGGCGTTGGGGAGAGTTACAGAACAAAGAGATCTCGGGGTACATGTTCATAGCTCCTTGAAAGTGGAGTCATAGGTGGACAGAGTGGTGAAGAAGGCATTCGGCATGCTTGGTTTCATCGGTCAGAACATTGAATACAGGAGTTGGGACGTCTTGTTGAAGTTGTACAAGACATTGCTGAGGCCAAACTTGGAATACTGTGTACAGTTCTGGTCACCCTATTATAGAAAGGATATTATTAAACTAGAAAGAGTGCAGAAAAGATTTACTAGGGTGTTACCGGGACTTGGTGGATTGAGTTATAAGGAGAGGCTGGATAGACTAGGAATTTTTTCTCTGGAGCGTAGGAGGCTGAGGGGTGATCTTATAGAGGTCTATAAAATAATGAGAGGCACAGATCAGCGAGATAGTCAATATTTTTTCCCAAAGGTAGGGGAGTCTAAAACTAGAGGGCATAGGTTTAAGGTGAGAGGGGAGAGATACAAAAGTGTCCAGAGGGGCAATTTTTTCACACAGAGGGTGGTGAGTGTCTGGAACGAGCTGCCAGAGGTAGTAGTAGAGGCGGGTACAATTATGTCTTTTAAAAAGCATTTAGACAGTTACATGGGTACGATGGGTATAGAGGGATATGGGCCAAATGCGGGCAATTGGGATTAGCTTAGGGGTTATTTAAAAAAAAGGGCAGCATGGACAAGTTGGGCTGAAGGGCCTGTTTCCATGTTGTAAACCTCTATGACTCTATATATTAACATACAGTGAAAAGTATTGTTTCTTGCGCTCTTTACAGACAAAGCATACCGTTCATAGAGAAGGAAATGAGAGAGTGCAGAATGTAGTGTTACAGTCATAGCTAGGGTGTAGAGAAAGATCAACTTAATGCAAGGTAAGTCCATTCAAAAGCCTGACGGCAGCAGGGAAGAAGCTGTTCTTGAGTCGGTCTGCACATGACCTCAGATTTTTGTATCTTTTTCACGACGGAAGAAGGTGGAAGAGAGAATGTCCGGGGTGCGTGTGGGGGGTCCTTAATTATGCTGGCTGCTTTTCCCCGAGGCAGCGGGAAGTGTAGACAGAGTCAATGGATGGGAGGCTGGTTTGCGTGATGGATTGGGCTACATTCACGACCTTTTGTAGTTCCTTGCGGTCTTGGGCAGAGCAGGAGCCCAGACCAAGCTGTGATACAACTAGAAAGAATGCTTTCTATGGTGCATCTGTAAAAGTTGGTGAGAGTCGTAGCTGAGATGTCAAGTTTTGAGGGAGTACGGGTTGAAAGTTGGCAGGCTATCGGGAAGGAGAGATTCGGTAGAAATTGGTCTTTTTCAGGTTGGCAGGATGTTATAAGTGGGATGGGATGTTACGGCCTTGCTCGGGTTAGACCAGAAACTCCAGAGGTCGATGGAGATTTCCATCGTCCGCCCCTCTCCCGCTCCGATTCCGTAGCAAGCGAATTGGTAGAGTTCCTGCCGTGTTGGAAGAGTGAATGTTAGAAACAGGCAGAGCCAGCCTTAGTGTGCTGGGTTTAAAGTGTTCAATGGGCTTTTTATCCTTGTTCTCAAACACCTCTCTCCGTGTTTTCTATCCGTAGGGGACGGATACGGATCTCAACATAATGGTAAGGATTTACAATCCTTTCGGATAACATTGTAAAGCACCTGCTCCACACATTAACGCCACTAATGACAGGTCCACACAGCAACATTTGGTGCAGAGATAGTCCACCGCAGGGCAGAGGTACAGAGTCATCGAGTCATCGAGGTTTACAGCATGGAAACAGGCCCTTCGGCCCAACTCATCCATGCCGTCCCTTTCTTTTTAAACCCCTAAGCTAGTCCCAATTGCCCATGTTTGGCCCATATCCCTCTCGACCCATCGAACCCATTTAATTGACTAAATGCTTTTTAAAAGATAAAATTGTACCCGCCTCTACTACTACCTCTGGCAGCTTGTTCCAGACACACACCACCCTCTGTGTGAAAAAATTGCCCCTCTGGACCATTTTGTATCTCTCCCCTCTCACCTTAAACCTATGCCCTCTCGTTTTAGACTCCCCTACCTTTGGGAAAAGATATTGACTCTCCAGCTGATCTGTGCCCCTCATTATTTTATAGACCTCTATAAGATCACCTCTCAGCTTTCTACGCTCTAGGGAAAAAAGTCCCAGTCTATCCAGCCTCTCCTTATAACTCAAACCATCAAGTCCCAGTAGCACCCTAGTAAATCTTTTCTGCACTCTTTCTAGTTTAATAATATCCTTTCTATAATAGGGTGACCAGAACTGCACACAGTATTCCAAGTGGGGCCTCACCAATGTCTTTTACAACTTCAACAAGATGACCCAACTCCTGTATTCGATGTTCTGACCAATGAAACCTAGCATGCCGAATGCCTTCTTCACCACTCTGTCCACCTATGACTCCACTTGCAAGGAGCCATGAACCTGTACCCCTAGATCTCTTTGTTCTGTAACTCTCCCCAACGCCCGACCATTAACTGAGTAAGTCCTGCCCTGGTTCAAACTACCAAAATGCATCACCTCGCATTTATCTAAATTAAACTCCATCTGCCATTCGTCAGCCCACTGGCCCAATTGATCAAGATCCCGTTGCAATCCGAGATAACTTTCTTCACTGTCCACTATGCCACCAATCTTGGTGTCATCTGCAAACTTACCAACCATGCCTCCTATATTCTCATCCAAATCATTAATATCAATGACAAATAACAGTGGACCCAGCACTGATCCCCGAGGGACACCGCTGGCCACAGGCCTCCAGTTTGAAAAACAGCCCTCTAGAACCACCCTGTCCACCTGTGACTCCACTTTCAAGGAGCTATGAACATGTACCCCTCGATCCCTTCGTTCTGTAACTCTCCCCAACGCCCTACCGTTAACTGAGTAAGTCCTGCCCTGGTTCAATCGACCAAAATGCATCACCTCGCACCCTGAATTAAGGACATGATTCTAGATTGAATTAACCCGTACCTTTCCAATTCATTGGCACGCCCAGCAAACACAGCAAGAACGCACCGTTATATTTACTGTCCAATCCCTATTTCCCTCATGTAGGTATACAAGGAGATGCTAAAACATACCAGACTGATAGAGGACTGGCAGAGTCCTTTCCTCAGTTCCGAATGACAATGATCTTGTGATCTGACCATTTTCGGGTCAATTTCAGTTGCCAAAATTTAGGACTGAATGTGGGGGATACGGGAGGTGGATTTCACCTTCGGTTGAGTGTTAAAGGCTGATAGATGATTGGACACACATCACAACCCCTGCCTAATGGTCTCTTTATTAGTGCCACCATGAGGGAAATTCAGACAGGCTCCAGAACATGGAGCCATTCTGTTACCACCCATCTCCTAATCCAGGGAATAAGCAATTTCACTCCCAAAGAGTTTACCCTTCCTGATCTCACTTTCGCCAGCCCAGTGTCGACTCAATTCCAATCCAATACACAGCAGCAGACGGAAGCAGTGCTGACAACATCGGTATTATCCTCAATCTTCCTTCTGTACAGCAGTCTATCCAGATTCATTTGAAAAGACCAACAGGCGCCAGGAACCCAACCCAACTATAAAAGCTGGAGTCTGATGATGCAGCTGTACAGAACGCTGGTTAGGCCACATTTGGAGTACTGCGTCCAGTTCTGGTCGCCGCACTACCAGAAGGACGTGGAGGCGTTGGAGAGAGTGCAGAGAAGGTTTACCAGGATGTTGCCTGGTATGGAGGGTCTTAGCTATGAGGAGAGATTGGGTAGACTGGGGTTGTTCTCCTTGGAAAGACGGAGAATGAGGGGAGATCTAATAGAGGTGTACAAGATTATGAAGGGGATAGATAGGGTGAACAGTGGGAAGCTCTTTCCCAGGTCGGAGGTGACGATCACGAGGGGTCACGGGCTCAAGCTGAGAGGGGCGAGGTATAACTCAGATATCAGAGGGACGTTTTTTACACAGAGGGTGGTGGGGGCCTGGAATGCGCTGTCAAGTAGGGTGGTGGAGGCAGGCACGCTGACATCGTTTAAGACTTACCTGGATAGTCACATGAGCAGCCTGGGAATGGAGGGATACAAACGATTGGTCTAGTTGGACCAAGGAGCGGCACAGGCTTGGAGGGCCGAAGGGCCTGTTTCCTGTGCTGTACTGTTCTTTGTTCTTTGTTCTCCAATGATCCAAAGCTTTGACAGGGGGTCTGTAACTGAGAGTGGTTCAGGATTGAATTATGTGGTACCAATGCCCAAACACCAACCAGCTATATCTGATCATCAAGTCAGCGACTCCTGCAAAACAAGAAATAGAAGCGATTGGCTCCAGTGTGTGAAGAATGTGTCCGGGGGTATTCACACACTCAGAATGACAAATCCTTCAACAAGCGAACACAACAGAGGGAGAAACAGATGGGAGTGAATGGACACTTTGAAGGGTGACGTAAAGATTGGCCGGGTGATGAGGCAGAGTGTCTTGGGTTACAGGAAGATAGAAACGAGATGGTCAAATGGGTGGATAAGGGGCAGATGGAATTTAACCCTGAAAAGTGTGAGGTGATACACTTTGGAAGGAGTAATTGGACTAGGAAGTAGACCATGAAAGGTCTGACATTGACAAGTTCCGAAGAACAAAGGGTTCCTCAGGGATCAGTGCTGGGACCTTTGCTGTGTGTAATATATATAAATGATTTGGAGGAAAATGTAACTGGTTTGATTAGTAAGTTTGCGGACGACACAAAGGTTGGTGGATCTGCGGATAGCGATGAGGATCATCAGAGGATACAGCAGGATATTGATCAGTTGGAGACTTGGGCGGAGAGGTGGCAGATGGAGTTTAATCCGCACAAATGTGAGGGAATGCATTTTGGAAGGTCTAATACAGGTAGGAAATATACAGTAAATGGCAGAACCCTTCAGAGTATTGATATGCAGAGGGATCTGGGTGTACAGGTACACAGGTCACTGAAAGTGGCAACGCAGGTGGAGAAGGTAGTCAAGAAGGCATACGGCATGCTTGCCTTCATCGACTGGGGCATTGAGTTTAAAAATTGGCAAGTCATGTTGCAGCTTTATAGAACCTTAGTTAGGCCGCACTTGGAATATAGTGTTCAATTCTGGTCGCCACACTACCAGAAGGATGTGGAGGCTTTGGAGAGGGTACAGAAAAGATTTACCAGGGTGTTGCCTGGTACGGAGGGCATTAGCTATGAGGAGAGGTTGGAGAAACTTGGTTTGTTCTCACTGGAGCGACAGAGGTTGAGGGGAGGCCTGATAAAAGTCGACAGTCTTAGTGTGCTGGGTTTAAAGTGTTCAATGGGCTTTTTATCCTTGTTCTCAATCACCTTTCTCCGTGTTTTCTATCCATAGGGGACGGTTACGGATCTCAACATCAAGGTAAGGATTTACAATCCTGTCAGGGAACATTGTAAAGCAACTGCCCCACACAACGCCACTAATGACAGGTACACACAGCAACATTTGGTGCAGAGATAGTCCACACCGCAGGGCAGAGTTATGGAGTCATAGTGTCATCGAGGTTTACAGCATGGAAACAGGCCCTTCGGCCCAACTTGTCCATGCTGCTCCCTTATTTAAAAACCCCTAAGCTAATCCCAATTGCCCACATTTGGCCCATATCCCTCTGTACCCATCTTACCCATGTAACTTTCTAAACGCTTTTCAAAAGACAAAATTGTACCTGTCTCTACTACTGCCTCTGGCAGCTCGTTCCAGACACTCACCACCCTCTGTGTGAAAAAATTGCCCCTCTGGACCCTTTTGTATCTCTCCCCTCTCACCTTAAACCTATGCCCTCTAGTTTTAGACTCCCCCAACTTTGGGAAAAGATGTTGACTATCTCGCTGATCTGTGCCCCTCATTATTTTATAGACCTCTGAAAGATCACCCCTCAGCCTCCTACGATCCAGGGAAAAAAATTCCAGTCTATCCAGCCTCTTCCTATAACTCAAACCATCAAGTCCCGGTAGCATCCTAGCAAACCTTTTCTGCACTCTTTCTAGTTTAATAATATTCTTTCTATAATAGGGTGACCAGAACTGTACACAGTATTCCAAGTGTGGCCTTACCAATGTCTTGTACAACTTCAACAAGACGTCCCAACTCCTGTATTCAATGTTCTGACCGATGAAACCAAGCATGAGGAATGCTTTTTATCCTTGTTCTCAAACACCTCTCTCCGTGTTTTCTATCCATAGGGGACGGTTACGGATATCAACATCAAAGTAAGGATTTACAATCATAGATTGTTATGGAGTCATAGAGTCATCGAGGTTTGCAGCATGGAAACAGGCCCTTCGGCCCAACTTGTCCATGCCGCCCCTTTTTTTTAAAACCCCTAAGCTAGTCCCAATTGTCCACATTTGGCCCATATCCCTCTATACCAATCTTACCCATGTAACTGTCTAAATGCTTTTTAATGGACAAAATTGTACCCGCCTCTACTACTACCTCTGGCAGCTTATTCCAGACACTCTCCACCCTCTGTGTGAAAAAATTGCCCCTCTGGACACTTTTGTATCTCTCCCCTCTCACCTTAAACCTATGCCCTCTAGTTTTAGACTCCCCTACTTTTGGGAAAAGATACTGACTATCTAGCTGATCTATGCCCCTCATTTATAGACCTCTATAAGTTCACCCCTCAGCCTCCTACGCTCCAGAGAAAAAAGTCCCAGTCTCTCCAGCCTCTCCTTATAACTCAATCCATCAAGTCCCGGTGGCATCCTAGTAAATCTTTTCTGCACTCTTTCTAGTTTAATAATATCCTTTCTATAATAGGGTGACCAGAATTGCACACAGTATTCCAAGTGTGGCCTTACCAATGTCTTGTACAACTTCAACAAGACGTCCCAACTCCTGTATTCAATGTTTTGACCGATGAAACCAAGCATGCCGAATGCCTTCTTCACCACTCTGTCCACCTGTGACTCCACTTTCAAGGTGCTATGAACCTGTACCCCTAGATCTCTTTATCCTGTAACTCTCCCCAACACCCTACCATTAACTGAGTAAGTCCTGCCCTGGTTCAATTGACCAAAATGCATCACCTCGCCTTTGTCTAAATTAAACTCCATCTGCCATTCGTCAGCCCACTGGCCCAATTGATCAAGATCCCATTGCAATCGGAGATAACTTTCTTCACTGTCCACTATGCCACCAATCCTGGTGTCATCTGTAAACTTACTAACCATGCCTCCTATATTCTCAGTGGACAGAGATCCGGAGCAGGAACCCGGGCTGATTCACTCCCATAGGATCGTAAGACATAGGAGCAGAATGAGGCCACTCGGCCCATCGAGTCTGCTCCGCCATTCAATCATGGCTGATGTTTTTCTCATCCCCATTCTCCTGCCTTTTCCCCATAACCCCTGATCCCCTTATTAATCAAGAACCTATCTATCTCTGTCTTAAAGACACTCAATGACCTGGCCTCCACAGCCTTCTGCGGCAAAGAGTTCCACAGATTCACCACTCTCTGGCTGAAGAAATTCCTCCTCATCTCTGTTTTAAAGGATCGTCCCTTTAGCCTGAGGTTGTGCCCTCTGGTTCTAGTTTTTCCCACCAGTGGAAACATCCTCTCCACGTCCACTCTATCCAGGCCTCGCAGTATCCTGTAAGTTTCAATAAGATCCCCCTCATCCTTCTAAACTCCATCGAGTACAGACCCAGAGTCCTCAACCGTTCCTCATACGACAAGCTCTTCATTCCAGGGATCATTCTTGTGAACCTCCTCTGGACCCTTTCCAAGGCCCAGCACATCCTTCCTTAGATACGGGGCCCAAACCTGCTCACAATACTCCAAATGGGGCCTGACCAGAGCCTTATACAGCCTCAGAAGTACATCCCTGCTCTTGTATTCTAGCCCTCTCGACATGAATGCTAACATTGCATTTGCCTTCCGAACTGCCAACTGAACCTGCACGTTAACCTTAAGAGAATCTTGAACAAGGACTCCCAAGTCCCTTTGTGTTTCTGATTTCCTAAGCATTTCCCCATTTCGAAAGTTGTCTATGTCTCCATTCCCCCTTCCAAAGTGCATAACCTCACACTTTTCCACATTGTATTCCATCTGCTACTTCTTTGCCCACTCTCCCAACCTGTCCAAGTCCTTCTGCAGCCCCCCCTTGCTTCCTCAATACTACCTGTCCCTCTGCATATCTTTGTATCACTCACTCCCGAACCCAGGGGTCAGTGGACAGGGATCAGGAGCAGGAACCCAGTCTGATTCACCCCCCTCCCTAACCCAGGGGTCAGTGGACAGGGATCGGGAGCAGGAACCCAGTCTGATTCACCCCCCCTCCCTAACCCAGGGACAGGGATCAAGAGCAAGAACCCGGGGTTGATTCACCCCTCCCTCCCTAACCCAGGGGTCAGTGGACAGGGATCGGGAGCAGGAATGGGGCTGATTTACCCCCCCCCCTCCCGAACCCAGGGGACAGGGATGATGACACTGCTGAGGGAAAGTCAGCTGGTTTCTCTGGGGGAGTGTGATCCAGGGGTTGATGATGAGATGCATGGGGTATAATTGTTTGGTTTCCGATTGAGAGAGAGTATGTTTGAGTTGCGTGTGTGTGTGCGCGAGAGAGGCAGGGCTGGAAAAGCTTGTCGTGGAGGTGGATCTGTGAGATGGAGAAATCCGCAGTGAATGTTCGATTCCTCCCTCCCTCCCTCCCCCCAAAGCTCCCCCCTGAATCACAGCAGCAACTCCCCGTCGTACACTGTTCATCATTATCTCCTGTTTTCATCCATTCCCTCAGGGAACTCGATTGGACGAACAACGGTGTTCCCTCCCGCGACCTCCGAAGGTACGAAATGTGCTATCTTTCCTTTCCGTATCCCAGTCAAACCCTTTGCATGTTTCAAAGAACAAAGAAAATTACAGCACAGGAACAGGCTCTTCGGCCCTCCAAGCCCGCACCGACCATGCTGCCCGACTGAACTAAAACCCCTGATGCGCTATCAATCGAGCAAAGACTAGTTTGTATGCAAGAACAAATAGGCTTTTATTCGCAAAAGACTTGGAGCACACCCATGCCGATGAACTGGTCCAGAGACTGAGGCAGGGCGGTGGGGAGCAGTCACCTTTATACCTGGATCGGGGGGGGAGGAGTCTCAGGCAGGGCCGGTAGGGGCATGCCCAGGCACGTCACACACACACACAGGCAATAAGCTTAACAGTGGCTTACCACAACCCCCTACCCTTCCGGGAACCATATCCCTCTATTCCCATCCTATTCATGTATTTATCAAGATGCCCCTTAAAAGGCACTATTGTATCCGCTTCCACTACCTCCCCCCGCAGCGAGTTCCAGGCACCCACCACCCTCTGTGTGAAAAAACTTGCCTTGTGCATCTCCTTTAATCCTTGCCCCTCGCACCTTAAACCTGTGCCCCCTAGTAATTGACTCTTCCACCCTGGGGGAAAAAGCTTCTGACTATCCACTCTGTCCATGCCTCTCATAATCTTGTAGACTTCTATCAGGTCTCCCCTCAACCTCCGTCGTTCCAGTGAGAACAAACCAAGTTTCTCCAACCTCTCCTCAGAGCTAATGCCCTCCATACCAGGCAACATCCTGGTAAATCTTTTCTGTACCCTCTCCAAAGCCTCCACATCCTTCTGGTAGAGTGGCGACCAGAATTGAACACTATATTCCAAGTGCGGCCTAACTAAGGCTCCATAAAGCTGCAACATGGCTTGCCAATTTTTAAACTCAATGCCCCGGCCGATGAAGGCAAGCATGCCGTATGCCTTCTTGACTACCTTCTCCACCTGCGTTGCCACTTTCAGTGACCTGTGTACCTGTCCACCCAGATCCCTCTGCCTATCAATACTCTGACGGGTTACAAAGAACAAAGAACAATACAGCACAGGAACAGGCCCTTCGGCCCTCCAAGCCCGCGCCGCTCCCCGGTCCAGGATTGAATCCTGAATCCAGGATCCCCGCCCAATTTTCCAGCCTATCTACATCCTAATATCCTATCCACCGAGCTGTCCCTCACAGCTACGATGCTTTGTTCATCACAACCTATTAACTCACCCCCACCCCCCCATTCCAGACCATGTGATCTCCAGGGAGAGGCGAAAACCCAGAGTGAAAACCCCAGGGCCAATATGGGGAAAAAAATCTGGGAAATTCCTCTCCGACCCCCTGAGGCGATCGAAACGAGTCCAGGAGATCACACTGGCCCTGATCAGAAAATGCTTCCCAACCCTATTCATTTCCACTTCTGCTTTACGAACACCATCTGAATTCCCTGTCCCCGAGACAGGTTCCCAACTATCCGCAGTCTCGCTCTGTACTGGCACCAGCAAGATGATCATAGAATGAAGCCTTGAAACGAGAAACAAGGAACAATTAGCCCGCGCCGCTCCCCGGTCCAAACTAGACCACTCTTTTGTATCCCTCCATTCCCACTCCGTTCATATAGCTGTCTAGATAAGTCTTAAACGTTCCCAGTGTGTCCGCCTCCACCACCTTGCCCGGCAACCCATTCCAGGCCCCCACGACCCTCTGTGTAAAATATGTCCTTCTGATATCTGTGTTAAACCTCCCCCCCTTCACCTTGAACCTATGACCCCTCGTGAACGTCACCACCGACCCGGGGAAAAGCTTCCCACCGTTCACCCTATCTATGCCTTTCATAATTTTATACACCTCTATTAAGTCTCCCCTCATCCTCCGTCTTTCCAAGGAGAGCAACCCCAGTTTCCCCAATCTCTCCTCATAACCAAGCCCCTCCATACCAGGCAACATCCTGGTAAACCTCCTCTGTACTCTCTCCAAAGCCTCCACGTCCTTCTGGTAGTGTGGCGACCAGAACTGGACGCAGTATTCCAAATGCAAATGGTTCGGCCATTTACTGTATATTTTCTATCTGTATTAGACCTGTATCCTATCTATACGCAGCCATTACATTACCATCTACTTCCTAACCCAGAAAGAACCCACTTCACTCCCAAAGAGTTTACCCTTCCTGATCTCACGTTAGCCAGCCCAGTGTCGTCTCAATTCCAGTCCAGTTCCCAGCAACACGCGTAAGCAGTGCTGATAATATCAGCATTATCCGCAATCTTCCACCTGTACAGCCGTCTGTCCAGATTCATTTGAAAAGACCAACAGCCATCAAGAAGCTGCTGGAACTGATAAGCGATGATGTGTTGTGTAATCCGACAGAATTTGAGTTGGAACAGGTCATTCCAATGACCAAAGAACAAACAGGCTCAGCACAACCAGCTCTATCTAATCATCAATTCAGTGAGTCCAGTAAAGCGAAGCGATTAGCTCCAATGTGTAAAGAGTGTGTGCACCGGTATTCACACACTCAGAATGACAAATCCTTCAACAAGCCAACACAACAGAGGGATTTGATTTATTATTGTCACATGTATTAGTATACCAGTGAAAAGTATTGTTTCTTGCGCGCTATACAGACAAAGCATACCGTTCATAGAGAAGGAAAGGAGAGGGTGCAGAATGTGGTGTTACAGTCATAGCTAGGGGTGTCGAGAAAGATCAACTTAATATTTGATTTATTATTGTCACATGTGGCGGCACGGTAGCACAGTGGTTAGCACTGCTGCTTCACAGCTCCAGGGTCCCGGGTTCGATTCCCGGCTCGGGTCACTGTCTGTGCGGAGTTTGCACATTCTCCTCGTGTCTGCGTGGGTTTCCCCCGGGTGCTCCGGTTTCCTCCCACAGTCCAAAGATGTGCGGGTTAGGTTGATTGGCCAGGTTAAAAAATTGCCCCTTAGAGTCCTGGGATGCGTAGGTTAGAGGGATTAGCGGGTAAAATATGTGGGGGTAGGGCCTGGGTGGGATTGTGGTCGGTGCAGACTCGATGGGCCGAATGGCCTCCTTCTGCACTGTAGGGTTTCTATGATTTCTATGATGTATTAACATACAGTGAAAAGTATTGTTTCTTGCACGCTCTACAGACAAAGCATACCGTTCATAGAGAAGGAAAGGAGAGAGTGCAGAATGTAGTGTTACAGTCATAGCTAGGGTGTAGAGAAAGATCAACTTAATGCAAGGTAAGTCCGTTCAAAAGTCTGACGGCAGCAGGGAAGAAGCTGTTCTTGAGTCGGTCGGTCCGTGACCTCAGACTTTTGTATCTTGTTCCCGACGGAAGAAGGTGGAATGGAAAATGTCAGGGGTGTGTGGGGTCCTTGATTATGCCGGCTGCTTTTCCCCGAGGCAGCGGGAAGTGTCGACAGAGTCAACATCGAGGGCCGAAGGGCCTGTACTGCGCTGTAATGTTCTATGTTCTATGTATTAGCATACAGTGAAAAGTATTGTTTCTTGCGCGCGATACAGACAAAGCATACCATTCATAGAGAAGGAAAGGAGAGAGTGCAGAATGTAGTGTTACAGCTAGGGGTGTAGCAAAAGATCAACTTAATGCGAGGTAGGTCCATCCAAAAGTCTGACAGCAGCAGGGAAGAAGCTGTTCTTGAGTCGGTCGGTACGTGACCTCAGACTTTTGTATCTTTTTCCCGATGGGAGAAGGTGGAAGAGAGAATGTCCGGGGTGCATGGGGGGGATCCTTAATTATGCTGTCTGCTTTCCCGAGGCAGCGGGAAGTGTAGACAGAGTCAATGGATGGGAGGCTGGTTTGCGTGATGGGTTGGGCTACATTCATGACCTTTTGTAGTTCCTTGCGGTCTTGGGCAGAGCAGGAGGCCCATACCAAGCTGTGATACAACCAGAAAGAATGCTTTCTATGGTGCATCTGTAAAAGTTGGTGAGAGTCGTAGCTGACATGCCAAATTTCCTTCGTCTTCTGAGAAAGTAGAGGCATCGGTGGGCTTTCTTAACTATAAGTATCGGCATGGGGGGGACCAGGACAGGTTGTTGGTGATCTGGACACCTAAAAACTTGAAGCTCTCGACCATTTCTACTTGGTCCCCGTTGATGTAGACAGGAGCATGTTCTCCTTTACGCTTCCTGAAGCCGATGACAATCTCCTTTGTTTTGTTGACATTGAGGGAGAGATTATTGTTGCCGCACCAGTTCACCAGATTCTCTATCTCATTCCTGTACTCTGTCTCGTCATTGTTTGAGATCCGACCCACTAAGGTGGTGTCGTCAGCAAACTTGAAAATCGAATTGGAGGGGAATTTGGCCGCACAGTCAGAGGTGTATAAGGAGTATAGTCGGGGGCTGAGAACACAGCCTTGTGGGGCACCGGTGTTGAGGATGATCGTGGAGGAGGTGTTGTTGCCGATCCTTACTGATTGTGGTCTGTGGGTTCGGAAGTTCCGGATCCAATTGCAGAGGGAGGTGCCGAGGCCCAGGCCACGGAGTTTGGAGATGGGTTTCGTGGGAATAATAGTGTTGAAGGCTGAGCTTACGAGACTGAACGGGCACGATGAAGGAAGGAAAAGCAGAATACTGCGGATGCTGGATTCTGAAACCAAAACACAAAATGGCGGAAAATCTCAGCAGGTCCGACAGCATCCGTGGGGAGAGAATCGAGCCAACGTTTCGAGTCTGGATGACCCTTCGTCAATGGTGAAGGAAGACTTGGAAGGATGGGCTGGGTGGATATTTTTAACGAGGGAAGATTGTGGTTTACTGAGATATTAATAACGCAGCTTGAAATTCCCCAGCGGGTGTTGGGAGAGTGAATGTTAGAAACAGGCAGAGCCAGTCTTAGTGTGCTGGGTTTAAAGTGTTCAATGGGCTTTTTATCCTTGTTCTCAAACACCTCTCTCCGTGTTTTCTATCCATAGGGGACGGCTACGGATCTCAACATCAAAGTAAGGATTTACATTCAGAGAGTCATAAAGGTTTACAGAGTGGAAACAAAGAACAATACAGCACAGGAACAGTCCCTTCGGCCCTCCAAGCCTGTGCCGCTCCCTGGTCCAAACTAGACCATTCTTTTGTATCCCTCCATTCCCACTCCGTTCATATGGCTGTCTAGATAAGTCTTAAACGTTCCCAGTGTGTCCGCCTCCACCACCTTGCCCGGCAGCGCATTCCAGGCCCCCACCACCCTCTGTGTAAAATATGTCCTTCTGATATCTGTGTTAAACCTCCCCCCCTTCACCTTGAACCTATGACCCCTCGTGAACGTCACCACCGACCCGGGGAAAAGCTTCCCACCGTTCACCCTATCTATGCCTTTCATAATTTTATACACCTCTATTAAGTCTCCCCTCATCCTCCGTCTTTCCAGGGAGAACAACCCCAGTTTACCCAATCTCTCCTCATAACCAAGCCCCTCCATACCAGGCAACATCCTGGTAAACCTCCTCTGTACTCTCTCCAAAGCCTCCACGTCCTTCTGGTAGTGTGGCGACCAGAACTGGACGCAGTATTCCAAATGCGGCCGAACCAACGTTCTATACATCTGCAACATCAGACCCCAACTCTTATACTCTATGCCCCGTCCTATAAAGGCAAGCATGCCATATGCCTTCTTCACCACCTTCTCCACCTGTGACGTCACCTTCAAGGATCTGTGGACTTACACACCCAGGTCCCTCTGCGTATCTACACCCTTTATGGTTCTGCCATTTATCGTATAGCTCCTCCCTACATTATTTCTACCAAAATGCATCACTTTGCATTGATCAGGATTGAACTCCATCGGCCCAACTTGTCCATGCCACCCTTTTTTGTAAAACCCCTAAGCTATTCCCAATTGCCCACATTTGGCCCATATCCCTCTAAACCCATCGTACCCATGTAACTGTCTAAATGCTTTTTAAAAGACAAAATTGTATCCGCCTCTACTACTATCTCTGGCAGCTTGTTCCAGACACTCACCACCCTCTGTGTGAAAAAACTGCCCCTCTGGACACTTTTGTATCTCTCCCCTCTCACCTTAAACCTATGCCCTCTAGCTTTAGACTCCCCTACCTTTGGGAAAAGATACTGACTATCTAGCTGATCTGTGCCCCTCATTATTTTATAGACCTCTATAAGATCACCCCTCAGCCTCCTACGCTCCAGAGAAAAAAGTCCCAGTCTATCCAGCCTCTCCTTATAACTCAATCCCTCAAGTCCCGCTCGCATCCGAGTAAATCTTTTCTGCACTTTTTCTGGTTTAATAATATCCTTTCTATAATAGGGTGACCAGAACTGTACACAATATTCCAAGTGTGGCCTTACCAATGTCTTGTACAACTTCAACAAGACATTCCAACTCCTGTATTCAATGTTCTGACCAATGAAACCAAGCATGCCGAATGCCTTCTTCACCACTCTGTCCACCTGTGACTCCACTTTCAAGGAGCTATGAACATGTACCCCGAGATCTCTTTGTTCTGTAACTCTCCCCAACGCCCTACCATTAACTGAGTAAGTCCTGCCCTGGTTCAATCTACCAAAATGCATCACCTCGCATTTGTCCAAATTAAACTCCATCTGCCATTCGTCAGCCCACTGGCCCAGTTGATCAAGATCCCGTTGCAACCCGAGATAACCTTCTTCACTGTCCACCATGCCACCAATCTTGATGTCATCTGCAAACATACTAACCATGCCTCCTATATTCTCATCCAAATCATTAATATAAATGACAAATAACAGTGGGCCCAGCACTGATCCCTGAGGCACACCGCTGGTCAAAGAACAAAGAACAAAGAACAATACAGCACAGGAACGGGCCCTTCGGCCCTCCAAGCCCGCGCCGCTCCCCGGTCCAGGATTGAATCCTGAATCCAGGATCCCCGCCCAATTTTCCAGCCTATCTACATCCTAATATCCTATCCACCGAGCTGTCCCTCACAGCTACGATGCTTTGTTCATCACAACCTATTAACTCACCCCCACCCCCCCATTCCAGACCATGTGATCTCCAGGGAGAGGCGAAAACCCAGAGTGAAAACCCCAGGGCCAATATGGGGGAAAAAAATCTGGGAAATTCCTCTCCGACCCCCTGAGACGATCGAAACGAGTCCAGGAGATCACAATGGCCCTGATCGGAAAATGCTTCCCAACCCTAGTCATTTCCACTTCCACGAACACCATATGAATTCCCTGCCCCCGAGACAGGTTCCCAACTATTCGCAGTCTCGCTCTGTACTGGCACCAGCAAGATGATCATAGAATGAAGCCTTGAAACGAGAAACAAGGAACAATTAGCCCGCGCCGCCCCCTGGTCCAAACTAGACCACTCTTTTGTATCCCTCCCTTCCCACTCCGTTCATATAGCTGTCTAGATAGGTCTTAAACGTTCCCAGTGTGTCCGCCTCCACCACCTTGCCCGGCAACACATTCCAGGCCCCCACGACCCTCTGTGTGAAATATGTCCTTCTGATATCTGTGTTAAACCTCCCCCCCTTCACCTTGAACCTATGACCCCTCGTGAACGTCACCACCGACCCGGGGAAAAGCTTCCCACCGTTCACCCTATCTATGCCTTTCATAATTTTATACACCTCTATTAAGTCTCCCCTCATCCTCCGTCTTTCCAAGGAGAACAACCCCAGTTTACCCAATCTCTCCTCATAACCAAGCCCCTCCATACCAGGCAACATCCTGGTAAACCTCCTCTGTAATCTCTCCAAAGCCTCCACGTCCTTCTGGTAGTGTGGCGACCAGAACTGGACGCAGTATTCCAAATGCGGCCGAACCAACGTTCTATACATCTGCAACATCAGACCCCAACTCTTATACTCTATGCCCCGTCCTATAAAGGCAAGCATGCCATATGCCTTCTTCACCACCTTCTCCACCTGTGACGTCACCTTCAAATCTGGTCACAGGCCTCCAGTTTGAAAAACAACTACAACCACCCTCTGGCTTCTGTCCAGAAGCCAATTTTGTATCCATTTAGATACCTCACCCTGGATCCCATGAGATTTAACCTCATGCAACAACCTACCATGCGGTACCTTGTCAAAGGCCTTGCTAAAGTCCATGTAGACAACATCAACTGCACTGCCCTCAGATAACATTGTAAAGCACCTAGAATCATAGAATCATGGAAACCCTACAGTACAGAAAGAGGCCATTCGGCCCATCGAGCCTGCACCGACCACAATCCCACCGAAGCCCTACCCCCATATCCCTACATATTTTACCCGCTAATCTACACATCCCAGGGGCAATTTTAGCACGGCCAATCAACCTAACCTGCACATCTTTGGACTGTGGGAGGAAACCGGAGCACCCGGAGGAAACCCACGCAGACACGAGGAGAATGTGCAAACTTCACACAGACACCTGCCCCACACATTAACACCACTAATGACAGGTACACACAGCAACATTTGGAGCAGAGATAGTCCACCGCAGGGCAGAGGGCTCACTCGCTTCATCTGATTTTCCATGGTGAATTTTTCTTATCGGGCACAACGGTAGCACAGTGGTTAGCGCTGCTACCTCACAGCGCCAGGGACCCGGGTCCGATTCCCGGCTCGGGTCACTGTCTGTGCGGAGTCTGCGCGTTCTCCCCGTGTCTGCGTGGGTTTCCTCCGGGTGCTCCGGTTTCCTCCCACAGTCTGAAAGACGTGCTGGTTAGGGTGCATTGGCCGTGCTAAATTCTCCCTCAGTGTAACCCGAACAGGAGTGTGGCGACTGGGGGATTTTACACAGCAACTTCATTGCAGTGTTAATGTCAGCCTACTTGTGACACTCATAGATTAATGAAATGAGATAAATAATAAACTTGTTGAAGGATTTGTCATTCTGAGCGTGTGAATACCAATGGACACACTCTTTACGTTCCAGACGGGTGGCACAGTGGCACAGTGGGTTAGCACTGCTGCCTCACAGCGTCAGGGACCCCGGTTCGATTCCCGGCTCGGGTCACTGTCTGTGTGGAGTCTGCGCGTTCTCCCCCGTGTCTGTGTGGGTTTCCTCCGGGTGCTCCGGTTTCCTCCCACAGTCCAAAGATGTGTGGGTTAGGTTGATTGGCCGTACTAAATTGTCCCTTAGTGTTAGAGCGATTAGCGGGGTAAATGTGTGGGGTTATGGGAATAGGGCCTGGGTGGGATTGTGGTTGGTGCAGACTGGATGGGCCGAATGGCCTCCTTCTGCACTGTAGGGCTTCTATGATTGTAAGATTGGCAGGCTAACGGGAAGAGCTGATGAAGGCAGATCCAGACTCGAAAGGTTGGTTTTATTCTCTCCCCACATATCCTCTCAGACCTGCCGGGATATTCCACCGTTCTTTGTTAATATCAAGAGTAGGCAGGTTGTCCTCAGGAAGGCCCTTGTGGATAGCTGGTGATATCAGCAAGTTTGTGGATGACACGAAGATGGCTGGACTTGCGGATAGCGAAGAGCATTGTCGGGAAATACAGCAGGATATAGATAGGCTGGAAAATTGGGCGGAGAGGTGGCAGATGGAGTTTAATCCGGATAAATGCGAAGTGATGCATTTTGGAAGAAATAATGTAGGGAGGAGTTATACAATAAATGGCAGAGTCATCAGGAGTATAGAAACACAGAGGGATCGAGGTGTGCAAGTCCACAAATCCTTGAAGGTGGCAACACAGGTGGAGAAGGTGGTGAAGAAGGCATATGGTATGCTTGCCTTTATAGGACGGGGTATAGAGTATAAAAGCTGGAGTCTGATGATGCAGCTGTATAGAACGCTGGTTAGGCCACATTTGGAGTACTGCGTCCAGTTCTGGTCGCTGCACTTCCAGAAGGACGTGGAGGCATTAGAGAGAGTGCAGAGAAGGTTTACCAGGATGTTGTTGGGTATGGAGGGTCTTAGCTATGAGGAGAGATTGGGTAAACTGGGGTTGTTCTCCCTGGAAAGACGGAGAATGAGGGGAGATCTAATAGAGGTGTACAAGATTATGAAGGGGATAGATAGGGTGAACAGTGGGAAGCTTTTTCCCAGGTCGGAGGTGATGATCACGAGGGGTCACGGGCTCAAGCTGAGAGGGGCGAAGTATAACTCAGATATCAGAGGGACGTTTTTTACACAGAGGGTGGTGGGGGCCTGGAATGCGCTGCCAAGTAAGGTGGTGGAGGCAGGCACGCTGACATCGTTTAAGACTTACCTGGATAGTCACATGAGCAGCCTGGGAATGGAGGGATACAAACGATTGGTCTAGTTGGACCAAGGAGCGGCACAGGCTTGGAGGGCCGAAGGGCCTGTTTCCTGTGCTGTACTGTTCTTTGTTCTTTCAAGGGCAGAGAGAGGTTAGATTGTACCCACCAGCATGTGGAGACAGATGGGAGTGAATGGACACTTTGAAGGATGGGCTGGGTGGATATTTTTAATGAGGGAAGATTGTGGTTTACTGAGATATTAATAACACGGCTTGAAATTCCCCAGCGGGTGTTGGGAGAGTGAATGTTAGAAACAGGCAGAGCCAGCCTTAGTGTGCTGGGTTTATAGTGTTCAATGGGCTTTTTATCCTTGTTCTCAAACACCTCTCTCCGTGTTTTCTATCCATAGGGGACGATTACGGGTACCAACATAACGGTAAGGATTTACAATCCTTTCAGAGAACATTGTAAAGCACCTGCTCCACACATTGACGCCACCAGGTCCACACAGAATCTACAAAAGGTTGTGAATGTAGCCCAATCCATCACGCAAACCAGCCTCCCATCCATTGACTCTGTCTACACTTCCCGCTGCCTCGGGGAAAAGCAGGCAGCATAATTAAGGACCCCCCCACACACACCCCGGACATTCTCTCTTCCACCTTCTTCCGTCGGGAAAAAGATACAAAAGTCTGAGGTCACGTACCGACCGACTCAAGAACAGCTTCTTCCCTGCTGCCGTCAGACTTTTGAATGGACCGACCTCGCATTAAGTTGATCTTTCTCTACACCCTAGCTGTGACTGTAACACTACATTCCGCACCCTCTCCTTTCCTTCTCTATGAACGGTATGCTTTGTCTATATGGCGCGCAAGAAACAATACTTTTCACTGTGTCCAAATGTTAAATTGTCCCTTAGTGTCCAAAGATGTGCGGGTTAGGTGGATTGGCCATGCTAAATTGCCCCTTAGTGTCCAAAGATGTGTAGGTTAGATGGATTGGCTATGCTAAATTTCCCCTGAGTGTCCAAAGATGTGCAGGTTAGGTGGATTGGCCATGCTAAATTGCCCCTGAGTGTCCAAAGATGTGTAGGTTAGATGGATTGGCCATGCTAAATTGGCCCATAGTGTCCAGAGATATGCGGGTTAGGTGGATTGGCCATGCTAAATTGCCCTCTTAGTGTCCAAAGATGTGCAGGTAGGTGGATTGGTCATGCTAAATTGCCCCTTAGTGTCCAAAGATGTGTAGGTTAGGTGGATTGGCCATGCGAAATTGCCCCTTAGTGTCCAGAGATGTGCGGGTTAGGTGGATTGGCCATGCTAAATTGCCCTCTTGGTGTCCAAAGATGTGTAGATTGGGTGGATTGGCCATGTTAAATTGTCCCTCAGTGTCCAAAGATGTGTAGGTCAGATGGATTGGCCATGCTAAATTGCCCCTTAGTGTTCAAAGATGTATAGGTTTGGTGGATTGGCCATGTTAAATTGTCCCTCAGTGTCCAAAGATGTGTAGGTCAGATGGATTGGCCATGCTAAATTGTCCTTTGGAAAATCTCAGCAGGTCTGACAGCATCTGTGGTGGGAGAGTAGAGCCAACGTTTCGAGTCTGGATGAGCCTTCGTCAGCTCTTCCCGTTAGCCTGCCAATCTTACAATCATACAAGCTCAAAACCGCAGAAGGAGGCCATTCGGCCCATCGAGCCTGCACTGGCCACAGTCCCACCTAGTCCCTATCCTGTAACCCCACATATTTACCCTGCTAATCCCTCTGACACTGAGGGGCAATTTAGCATGGCCAATCTACCTAACCCGCACATCTTTGGAGTGTGGGAGGAAACCGGAGCACCCGGAGGAAACCCACGCAGACACGCAGACCTCTGGCACACCGCTGGTCACACGTCTCCAGTTTAAATCTCACGGGATCCAGGGTGAGGTATCTAAATGGATACAAAATTGGCTTCTTGACAGTCGGTGGTTGTGGAGGGTTGTTTTTCAAACTGGAGACCTGGGACCAGCGGTGTGCCTCAGGGATCAGTGCTGGGCCCACTGTTATTTGTCATTTATATTAATGATTTGGATGAGAATATAGGGGGCATGGTTACTAAGTTTGCAGATGACACCAAGATTGGTGGCATGGTGCACAGTGAAGAAAGTTATCTCCGATTGCAACGAGATCTTGATCAATTGGGCCAGTGGGCTGACGAATGGCAGATGGAGTTTAATTTAGATAAATGCGAGGTGATGCATTTTGGTAGATTGATCCAGGGCAGGACTTACTCAGTTAATGGTAGGGCGTCGGGGAGAGTTACAGAACAAAGAGATCTCGGGGTACAGGTTCATAGCTCCTTGAAAGTGGAGTCACAGGTGGACAGAGTGGTGAAGATGGCATTCGGCATGCTTGGTTTCATCGGTCAGAACATTGAATACAGGAGTTGGGACGTCTTGTTGAAGTTGTACAAGACATTGGTAAGGCCACACTTGGAATATTGTGTGCAGTTCTGGTCACCCTATTATAGAAAGGCTATTATTCAACTAGAAAGAGTGCAGAAAAGATTTACTAGGATGCTACCGGGACTTGATGGATTGAGTTATAAGGAGATGCTGAATAGACTGGGATTTTGTTTCTCTGGAGCGTAGGAGGCTGAGGGGTGATCTTATAGAGGTCTATAAAATAATGAGGGGCACAGATCAGCTAGATAGTCAATATCTTTTCCCAAAGGTATTGGAGTCTAAAACTAGAGGGCATAGGTTTAAGGTGAGAGGGGAGAGATACAAAAGGGTCCAGAGGGGCAATTTTTTCACACAGAGGGTGGTGAGTGTCTGGAATAAGCTGCCATAGGTAGTAGTAGAGGTGGGTACAATTCTGTCTTTTAAAAAGCATTTCGACAGTTACATGGGTGCGATGGGTATAGAGGGATATGGGCCAAATGCAGGCAATTGGGATTAGCTTTGGGGTTTTTTTTTAAAAAAGGGCGGCATGGACAAGTTGGGCCGAAGGGACTGTTTCCATGCTGTAAACCCCTATGTCTCTGTGAAAAACAACCCTCTATAACCACCCTCTGGCTTCTATCGTCAAGACAATTTTGTATCCATTTAGATACCTCACCCTGGATCCCGTGAGATTTAACCTTATGCAACAGCCTACCATGCGGTACCTTGTCAAAGGCAGTGTTGATAATATCAGCGTTATCCTCAATCTTCCTTCTGTACAGCCGTCTATCCAGGTCCATTTGAAAAGACCAACAGCCATCAAGAAGCTGCTGTAACTGATAAGCGAGGATGTATTGTGTAATCCGACAGAATTTGAGTTGGAACAGGTCATTCCAATGACCGAAGAACAAACAGGTTCAGCACAACCAGCTCTATCTCATCATCAATTCAGTCACTCCACTAAATGGAAGCGATTTTACCAATCGGAGCCTCAGGGCGGGATCGGGGCGTAAGACGTATCCGCGCCCGGAATCCTCTTTCCAGCGCGCCCATACGCGTTTTGCCGGCTCCGGTCCGATTCGCGCTGTGGACGGGGCTTAGCGCCGCCGGAACGATCGGAGCTCTGAACTGCGCACGCGCAGTTCGAAAAAAAAATTCCAAAGCAGCTCGCCCGGGGGGGGGGAGGGGGAGGAAAAAGCAGAGAGAGCGGATCTCTGACCCAGATCATCTGGGGAGGGTGGGAGGGGGCGGGACCCAGATCACCCTCTGGGGGTGGGGGGGGGTGGGGGAGTAGGAGAGGGGGCGGGACACAGATCGCCCTCTGAGGAGGGGGGGAGAGGGAGTAGGAGAGGGGGTGGGACACAGATCACCCTCTGAGGAGGGGGGTGGGAGGAGGAGAGGGGGTGGGACACAGATCACCCTCTGAGGAGGGGGGTGGGAGGAGGAGAGGGGGTGTGACGAGTCCATCTGGCTCACTAAGTCAGTTACAATACTGCGCTCAGCCTCTACTGAACCATCTTGGGTACAAAGGATAATGGCATTAGGGTTCTGCATGTAAGCCTTGCTTATGCTAGAAATTATATCCTTGGTGTCGCAGCCATTCCTGATGTCACAGTACTGGTAACACCAGGAAGATCGACCAGTACCATTCATAAGAACATAAGAACATAAGAAATAGGAGCAGGAGTAGGCCATCTAGCCCCTCGAGCCTGCCCCGCCATTCAATAAGATCATGGCTGATCTGACGTGGATCAGTACCACTTACCCGCCTGATCCCCATAACCCTTAATTCCCTTACCGATCAGGAATCCATCCATCCGCGCTTTAAACATATTCAGCGAGGTAGCCTCCACCACCTCAGTGGGCAGAGAATTCCAGAGATTCACCACCCTCTGGGAGAAGAAGTTCCTCCTCAACTCTGTCTTAAACCGACCCCCCTTTATTTTGAGGCTGTGTCCTCTAGTTTTAACTTCCTTACTAAGTGGAAAGAATCTCTCCGCCTCCACCCTATCCAGCCCCCGCATTATCTTATAAGTCTCCATAAGATCCCCCCTCATCCTTCTAAACTCCAACGAGTACAAACCCAATCTCCTCAGCCTCTCCTCATAATCCAAACCCCTCATCTCCGGTATCAACCTGGTGAACCTTCTCTGCACTCCCTCCAATGCCAATATATCCTTCCTCATATAAGGGGACCAATACTGCACACAGTATTCCAGCTGCGGCCTCACCAATGCCCTGTACAGGTGCATCAAGACATCCCTGCTTTTATATTCTATGCCCTTCGCAATATAGGCCAACATCCCATTTGCCTTCTTGATCACCTGTTGTACCTGCAGACTGGGCTTTTGCGTCTCATGCACAAGGACCCCCAGGTCCCTTTGCACGGTAGCATGTTTTAATTTGTTTCCATTGAGATAGTAATCTCATTTGTTATTATTTCCTCCAAAGTGTATAACCTCGCATTATCCTTTGTATCCAAGATGGTTCAGTAGATGCTGAACGCAGTATTGTAACTGACTTGGTGAACCAGATGGACCCACAAGGCAGAAGGACCATCTTTGTGTTGACCAAAGTGGATCTAGCTGAGGAACATACAGCTTATCTTGCTAACGGAAGGATGTTGGAGGGAGACCAGCGATCGAGATAGGTTGGGGGGGTGTGCTCTGTCGAGGCGGGGCCTACCTCCCAGGGGGGCTCTGATCTGGGGTCTGCCGGGGTGGTTAGCCGGGCGGTCTGCGAAGGATGGTCGAGGTGGATGGTGACTTCACAAGGGCAGAGAGGCCTTCGGAGGTTCCCCTGCAGAATAGAAATCCGCTTCGGACTTTTATTCTGCAGGTCGGTAAAAGCGCGGATTCGGAATGGGCCAGAAGACGGTAAAGTGGGATTTGGCGGTAGGGTTGGGCGGGCGGTTCATTAAGTCGATTTAAATGCATGCTAATGCATTTAAATCGTCGGGCCGGACCCGCGCCCGAATCGGGTGTCGGTAAAGCCGCGATCTGCTCGGAATCGGGTGCAGATCGCGGTATAGGCCCGACGCCCAACCTTACCGCGATTTCGTGCCCGAAAACGGGCGCGAATGTTTGGTTAAATCAGGCCTTAAGAATCCTTCAACAAGCGAACACAACAGAGGGAGAGAAACGGATGGGAGTGAGCGGACACTTTGAAGGATGGGCTGGGTGGATATTTTTAATGAGGGAAGATTGTGGTTTACTGAGATATTAATAACGCGGCTTGCCTGCAGAAGGCAGAGAGTGGCTGTGGAGGGGTCTTTCTCTGCATGGAGGTCAGTGACCAGTGGAGTGCCCCAGGGATCTGTTCTGGGACCCTTGCTGTTTGTCATTTTCATAAATGACCTGGATGAGGAAGTGGAGGGATCGGTTGGTAAGTTTGCCGACGACACCAAGGTAGGTGGTGTTGTGGATAGTTTGGAGGGATGTCAGAAGTTGCAGCGAGACATAGATAGAATGCAAGACTGGGCGGAGAAGTGGCAGATGGACTTCAACCCGGATAAGTGTGTAGTGATCCATTTTGGCAGATCCAATGGGATGAAGCAGCAGTATAATATGAAGGGTACCATTCTTAGCAGTGTAGAGGATCAGAAGGACCTTGGGGTCCGGGTCCATAGGACTCTTAAATCGGCCTCGCAGGTGGAGAATGCGGTCAAGAAGGCGTACTGGCCTTCATTAATCGAGGGATTGAGTTTAGGAGTCGGGAGATAATGCTGCAGCTTTATAGGACCCTGGTTAGACCCCACTTGGAGTACTGCACGCAGTTCTGGTCACCTCATTACAGGAAACATGTTGAAGCCATTGAAAGGGTGCAGAGGAGATTTACAAGGATGTTGCCTGGATTGGGGGGCATGCCTTATGAGGATAGGTTGAGGGAGCTTGGTCTCTTCTCCCTGGAGAGACGAAGGATGAGAGGTGACCTGATAGAGGTTTACAAGATGTTGAGAGGTCTGGATAGGGTAGACTCTCAGAGGCTATTTCCAAGGGCTGAAATGGTTGCTACGAGAGGACACAGGTTTAAGGTGCTGGGGGGTAGGTACAGAGGAGATGTCAGGGGTAAGTTTTTCACTCAGAGGGTGGTGGGTGAGTGGAATCGGCTGACGTCGGTGGTGGTGGAGGCAAACTCGTTGGGGTCTTTTAAGAGACTTCTGGATGAGTACATGGGATTTAATGGGATTGAGGGCTATAGATAGGCCTAGAGGTGGGGACGTGATCGGCGCAACTTATGGGCCGAAGGGCCTGTTTGTGCTGTGGCTTTCTATGTTCTATGTTCTAAATTCCACAGCGGGTGTTGGGAGAGTGAATGTTAGAAACAGGCAGAGCCAGCCTTAGTGTGCTGGGTTTAAAGTGTTCAATGGGCTTTTTATCCTTGTTCTCAAACACCTTTCTCCGTGTTTTCTATCCATAGGGGACGATTACGGACACGACTCACACGGTAAGGATTTACAGTTGTAATACAGCTTTAACTTAAGCACCTTCCAGGCATTCCAGTTTAATGAGACTTACAAGGACAGTAATTCAATTATATCTTTATTTAACACTCCCAGTACCAACTCAAACATAAAGAGTTGCAACTCATTAACTCTTTACTGAACTTGAACTCGAACTGAACATCAACTTTAAATATTACACTCTTAATATCAACTCAATATCAACCCTTAATATCAACTTTTAAATCTGAATCAACCCTTAATATCAACTTTTTGTTAACTCTTAGTTAACTCTTAGTTAACTTAGTTAACTCTTAGTTAACTCTTTACTGCACTTTAACTCGAACTGAATATCAACTTTAACTACTTAACTCTTAATATCAACTCTTCATATCAACTCTTAATATCAACTCTTAGTTAACTTAGTTAACTCTTAGTTAACTCTTTACTGCACTTTAACTCGAACTGAATATCAACTTTAACTACTTAACTCTTAATATCAACTCTTCATATCAACTCTTAATATCTGAATCAACTCTGAATATCAACTCTTAGTTAACTTAGTTAACTCTTGGTTAACTCTTTATTGCGCTTTAACTCGAACTGCGCATCAACTTTAACTATTTAACTGAAAATAGATACGACCGAGTTCAGGAAATCCTCGGCCAAGGAACATCCTCACGAGAGAATCTATCTTCTCTTCTCTGAAGCATCCTTCAGGGTACAAGCTTTGTCGCTGTGGTGAACCATCGTTGGTTCCCACTGGATAGTGCTGAGCCAGGGGCTGGCCAGTACTACAAGGATGTACATATGTTACTGTTGGGTTGTGCTATTGTTGCTGTTGGGGTTAGGGTGGGGTTGTTACACCTTTGTACTGTAGTGTTGTGGCACATCCCAGTCGGTCTCCGCCTCCTGGGAGAGGTATAAGAGTCCCTGCTCTGGCTGGGACCCCTTCAGTCTGGGATAGTGTATATAGGTTCTGGTAGCTTCGTTAACAGTAAATAAAAGCCTTTCATTTACTGAGCTTCAAGCCTCGTGTCTGAATAGCGCATCAGTCGCGATCGCTGTTCTCCTGGAGTTATCGCTGCCAAACAAAGGACTCTCGCGTCTTTTATCCATAACTCTCCACTTGCTTCCGGAAGATTCTCCGTCATCCAGCCAACTGTATAACCAGAAACCGATCACATGGCTCGAACATTGAGTGAAACTACTTTTGAACGAAACCGTGATGCTTAGTTCATTTGACATGTCCCATACATAGCAGCCAAAAAAATCGGAGCCACAATGTCTCAGTTAATATGAACAACTTCTCTGATCTGACCAAACACTGGACGATTCAGATCACAGCCCCCAGACCAGAGTGCTCTTTACGACCTGCATCTGGTTTGGAATCGATAAGTTGACCAAAATTCCCAGCATGCTTCACTCTCAGCCAGAATCACCATTTTAAAGACACGGTTGCCATTATTGTTGTTAAGACATTGTTGTAGCCGTTCTTTCTCCGTCCACACAGTCCTTGCAGATAACATTGTAAAGCAACTGCCCACACAACACCGCAGGATGCAGTGTTATAATCATAGCTGGGGTGTAGAGAAAGATCAACTTAATGCGAGGTAGGTCCATTCAAAAGTCTGACAGCAGCAGGGAAGAAGCTGTTCTTGAGTCGGTCGGTACGTGACCTCAGACTTTTGAATCATTTTCCCGAAGGAAGAAGGTGGAAGAGAGAATGTCCGGGGTGCGTGGGGTCCTTAATTATGCTGGCTGCTTTTCCCCGAGGCAGCGGGAAGTGTAGACAGAGTCAATGGATGGGAGGCTGGTGATGGATTGGGTTACATTCACGACCTTTTGTAGTCCCTTGCGGTCTTGGACAGAGCAGGAGCCCAGACCAAGCTGTGATACAACCAGAAAGAATGCTTTCTGTGGTGCATCTGTAAAAGTTGGTGAGAGTCGTAGCTGACATGCCAAATTTCCTTCGTCTTCTGAGAAAGTAGGTTATTTTCTACTTTCCCTGTATCCTTCATCTGTTCCCAGTTGCTTAGACTTCATGTAGTTACATAGAAACATAGAGGATAGGAGCAGGAGGAGGCCATTCGGCCCTTCCAGCCTGCTCCACCATTCATCACCATCATGGCTGATCATCCAACTCAATAGCCTCATCCTGCTTTCCCCCCATAACCTTTGATCCCATTCACCCCAAGTGCTCTCTCCAGCTGCCTCTTGAATACATTCAATGTTTTGGCATCAACTACTTCCTGTGGGAATGAAGTCCACAGGCTCACCGGGTGAAGAAATGTCTCCTCATCTCCGTCCTAAATGGTCTACCCCGAATCCTCAGACTGAGACCCCTGGTTCTGGACTCCCCCCACCATCGGGAACATCCTCCCTGCATCTACCCTGTCCAGTCCTGTTAGAATTTTATAAGTCTCTGTGAGATTCTCCCCCCTCTGAACTCCAGTGAAAACAATCCTAACCTGGTCAATCTCTCCTCATACATCAGTCCCGCCATCCCCGGAATCAGCCTGGTAAACCTTCGCTGCGCTCCCTCGAGAGCAAGAACATCCTTCCTCAGAAAAGGAGACCAGAACTGCACACAATACTCTCGGTGTGGCCTCACCAAGGCCCTGGATAATTGCAACAACACATCCCTGCTCCTGTACTCGAAACCTCTCGCAGTGAAGTTCCTTGAAGCAGTCACAAGTACTGTGGATAAAGGGGAACCTGTGGATGTACTGTTCACAGATCTCTAGAAGGCATCTGGTAGGGTCCCACACCAAAGGTTATATCGGAAAATTAAATCTCAGGGAGTGGGGGTATGGATTGAAGATTGGCAAGCTAACGGAAAACAGATAGTGGGTGAAATGGGTTGTTTTTCTGGTTGGCAAGATGTGACGAATGGTATCCCACATGGATCAGTGCTGGGTCCTCAAATATTTACAATTTATAGAAATGATAACAAAGAACAAAGAAAATTACAGCACAGGAACAGGCCCTTTGGCCCTCCAAGCCTGCACCGACCATGCTGCCCGACTGAACTAAAACCCCCTACCCTTCCGGGGACCATATCCCTCTATTCCCATCCTATTCATGTATTTGTCAAGGCGCCCCTTAAAAGTCACTACCGTATCCGCTTCCACTACCTCCCCCGGCAACGAGTTCCAGGCACCCATTACTCTCTGTGTAAAAAATCTGCCTCGTACATCTCCTTTAAACCTTGCCCCTCGCACCTTAAACCCAAGCTCCCTCATAATTGACTCTTCCACCCTGGGGAAAAAGCTCCTGACTATCCACTCTGTCCATGCCTCTCATAATCTTGTAGACTTCTATCAGGTCGCCCCTCAACCTCCGTCGCTCCAGTGAGAACAAACCAAGTTTCTCCAACCAGCAGAGATATTTGAATCACTGATAGTCACAGGTGAGGTGCCTGAAGATTGGAGAGTGGCAAATATTGTGCCTTTGTTTAAAAAGGGCGGCAGGGAAAAGTCTGGGAATTACAGGCCAGTGAGGCTGTGGTGGGTAAGTTGTTGGAAGGTATTTTGAGAGACAGGATCGACAGGCATTTAGAGATGTAAGGACCGATTAGGGACAGTCAGCATGGCTTTGTGAGTGGAAAATCATGTCTCACAAATTTGATTGAGTTTTCTTGAAGGGATAACCAAGAAGGTAGATGAGGGGAGTGCAGTTGATGTGGTCTTGATCAATTGGGCCAGTGGGCTGATGAGTGGCAGATGGAGTTTAATTCAGATAAATGCGAGGTAGAGCGAACCAGGGCAGGACTTACTCAGTTAATGGTAGGGTGTTGGGGAGAGTTATAGAGCAAAGAGATTTAGGGATACAGGTTCATAGCTCCTTGAAAGTGGAGTCACAGGTGGACAGAGTGGTGAAGAAGGCATTCGGCATGCTTGGTTTCATCGGTCAGAACATTGAATACAGGAGTTGGGACGTCTTGTTGAAGTTGTACAAGACATTGGTAAGGCCACACTTGGAATACTGTGTACAGTTCTGGTCACCCTATTATAGAAAGGATATTATTAAACTTGAAAGAGTGCGGAAAAGATTTACTAGGATGCTACCGGGACTTGATGGTTTGGGTTATAGAATATAAAAGCAGGGATGTCTTGATGCACCTGTACAGGGCATTGGTGAGGCCGCAGCTGGAATACTGTGTGCAGTATTGGTCCCCTTATATGAGGAAGGATATATTGGCATTGGAGGGAGTGCAGAGAAGGTTCACCAGGTTGATACCGGAGATGAGGGGTTTGGATTATGAGGAGAGGCTGAGGAGATTGGGTTTGTACTCGTTGGAGTTTAGAAGGATGAGGGGGGATCTTATGGAGACTTATAAGATAATGCGGGGGCTGGATAGGGTGGAGGCGGAAAGATTCTTTCCACTTAGTAAGGAAGATAAAACTAGAGGACACAGCCTCAAAATAAAGGGGGGTCGGTTTAAGACAGAGTTGAGGAGGAACCTCTTCTCCCAGAGGGTGGTGAATCTCTGGAACTCTCTGCCCACTGAGGTGGTGGAGGCTACCTCGCTGAATATGTTTAAAGCGCGGATGGATGGATTCCTGATCGGTAAGGGAATTAAGGGTTATGGGGATCAGGCGGGTAAGTGGTACTGATCCACGTCAGATCAGCCATGATCTTATTGAATGGCGGGGCAGGCTCGAGGGGCTAGATGGCCTACTCCTGCTCCTATTTCTTATGTTCTTATGTTCTTATGTTATAAGGAGAGGCTGGATAGACTGGGACTTTTTTCTCTGGAGCGTAGGAGGTTGAGGGGTGACCTTATAGAGGTCTATAAAATAATGAGGGGCACAGATCAGCGAGATAGTCAACATCTTTTCCCAAAGGTAGGGGAGTCTAAAACTAGAGGGCAGAGGTTTAAGGTGAGAGGGGAGAGATACACAAAGGTCCAGAGGGACAATTATTTCACACAGAGGGGGGTGAGTGTCTGGAACGAGCTGCCAGAGGTAGTAGTCGAGGCGGGTACAATTTTGTCTTTTAAAAAGCATTTAGACAGTTACATGGGTACGATGGGTATAGAGGGATATGGGCCAAATGTGGGCATCTCGGTTAGCGGTTTAAAAAAAAAGGCGGCATGGACACGTTGGGCCTGTTTCCATGCTGTAAACCTCTCTGACTGTATGACTCTCCTCATAGCTAATGGCCTCCATACCAGGCAACATCCTGGTAAATCTTTTCTGTACCCTCTCCAAAGCCTCCACATCCTTCTGGTAGTGTGGCGACCAGAATTGAACACTAAATACAGGATAATGTGCGCAACTGTGAAAATGTTATACGTTGTCAGAAACATTGAAAAAGAAGCTCATTATCCAAATGGTAAGAGATTGCAGAGCTCTGAAGTGCAGAGGGATCTGGTTGTCCCAGTGCATCGTTCACAAGAAGTTAGTGGAAAGGGGCAGCAAGTAATTAAAGTTTATTTATTAGTGTCACAAGTAAGGCTTGCATTAACACTGCAATTAAGCTACTATGAAATTCCCCACACTCCGGCGCCTGTTTGGGTCAATGCACCCAAACCCGCACATCTTTCGGACTGTGGGGGGAAACCGGAGCACCCGGAGGAAACCCACGCAGACACGGGGAGAATGTGCAGACTCCACACAGACAGTGACCCAAGCCGGGAATCGAACCCGGGTCCCTGGCGCTGTGAGGCAGCAGTGCCAACCCACTGTGCCACCGCGCCACCCACAATTAGGAAACTTAAATCAAATATTGTTGTTCGATGTGAAGGGAATTGATTGCAAACCTAGAGAGTTTATGCACCATTCACGGCTCCTCAGATATTGAAACAGTCCATGTTCAAATGCAACAAGATCTGGACAATATCCAGGCTGGGGCTGGCAAGTGGCAGGTAACATTCGTGCCACACAAATGCCAGGCAATGACCATCACCAATAAGAGACACTCGAACCACCGCCACTTGACATCCAATGGTGTAACCATCACTGAATCCCCCACATCCTTGGGGTTACTATTGACCAGAAACTCAACTGGACTCACCACATAAACACAGTGGCCACAAGAGCAGATCAGAGGCTAGGAAAACTGCGGCGAGTAACTCACCTCCTGACTCCCCAAAGCCTGTCCACCATCTACAAGACACAAGTCGGGAGTGTGATGGAATACTCCCCACTTGCCTGGATGGGTGCAGCTCCAACAACACTCAAGAAGCTTGACACCATCCAGGACAAAGCAGCCCCGCTAGATTGGCACCACATCTACAAACATCCACTCCCTCCACCACCGACGCTCAGTAGCAGCAGTGTGTACCATCTACAAGATTCACTGCAGCAATTCACCAAAGATCCTTAGACAGCACCTTCCAAACCCATGACCACTTCCATCTAGAAGGACAAGGGCAGCAGATACATGGGAACACCACCACCTGCAAGTTCCCCTCCGAGCCACTCGCCATCCTGACTTGGAAATATATCGGCCGTTCCTTCGCAGTCAAAATCCTGGAATTCCCTCCCGAACGGCATTGTGGGTCAACCCACAGAACATGGACTGCAGCGGTTCAAGATGGCGGCTCACCGCCAACTTCTCAAGGGTCAACTAAGGATGGGCAATAAATGCTGGGCCCAGCCAGCGACGCCCATGTCCCACGAATGAATAAAAAAACAAAATTGAACAGGAATTAGTGAGGCCACATCTGGAGTCTTGTCTACAGTACTGATCTCCTTATTTACAGAACGATATAGATGCAATCGGAACAGTTCAGAGAAGGATGTGAGTGTGAGGGAACACTTTGGATCCAGTGATCATAACGACATTAGTTTCAACCTGATCGTGGATAAGGATAGATCTGGTCCTCGGGTTGAAGTTCTGAACTGGAAAAAGACCAAATTTGATGAAATGAGAAGGGATCTGGGAAGTGTGGATTGGCACAGGCTGTTCTCTGGTAAGGATGTAAATGGAAAGTGGGAGGCCTTCAAAGGAGAAATTTTGAGAGTGCAGAGTTTGTATGTTCCTGTCAGGATTAAAGGCAAAGTAAATAGGAATAAGGAACCGTGGTTCTCGAGGGAGATCGTAACACTGATTAAGAGGAAGAGGGAGTTGTGTGAAATGTACAGGCAGCAAGGAACACATCAGATGCTCGAGGAGCATAAAAAGTGCAAGAAGCTACTTAAGAGGGAAATCAGGAGGGCTAAAAGAAGACATGAGGTTGCTTTGGCAGACAGAGTGAAGGAAAATCCAAAGAGCGTCTATAGGTATGTTAGGAGCAAAAGGATAGTGAGGGATAAAATTGGTCCTCTTGAAGACCAGAGTGGGAGACTGTGTATGGAACCAAAAGAGATGGGTGAGATACTAAATGGGTTTTTTGCATCCGTATTTACTGAGGAAACGGGCATGGAGTCTACGGAAATAGGGCAAACAGGTAGGGAGGTCATGGAACATTTACAGATTAAAGGGGAGGAGGTGCTTGCTGTCTTGAGGCAAATCAGAGTGGATAAATCCCCAGGACCGGACAGGGTATTCCCACGGACCTTGAGGGAAGATAGTGTTGAA
Source organism: Mustelus asterias (assembly GCF_964213995.1). Classification (NCBI taxonomy): domain Eukaryota; kingdom Metazoa; phylum Chordata; class Chondrichthyes; order Carcharhiniformes; family Triakidae; genus Mustelus; species Mustelus asterias. The sequence continues at coordinate 98,067 of NW_027590343.1, read as the reverse complement.
CTTGCAGGGGCCCTGGCAGACATATTTAAAATGTCAGTATTCACGGGGGAGGTGGCGGATGATTGGAGGGTGGCTCATGTTGTTCCGTTGTTTAAAAAAGGTTCCAAAAGAAATCCGGGAAATTATCGGCCAGTAAGTTTGACATCGGTGGTGGGCAAGTTATTGGAAGGTGTGATAAGGGATAGGATCTCCAAATATTTGGATAGACAGGGACTTATTAGGGAGAGTCAACATGGCTTTGCGCGTGGTAGGTCATGTTTGACCAATCTATTAGAGTTTTTCGAGGAGGTTACCAGGAAAGTGGATGAAGGGAAGGCGGTGGATGTTGTCTACCTGGATTTCAGCAAGGCCTTTGACAAGGTCCCTCATGGGAGGTTAGTTAGGAAGGTTCAGTCGCTGGATATACATGGGGAGGTAGTAAATTGGATTAGACACTGGCTCAATGGAAGAAGCCAGAGAGTGGTTGTGGAGGATTGCTTCTCTGAGTGGAGGCCTGTGACTAGTGGTGTGCCGCAGGGATCGGTCTTGGGTCCATTGTTGTTTGTCATCTATATCAATGATCTGGCTGATAATGTGGTAAATTGGATCAGCAAATTTGCTGATGATACAAAGATTGGAGGTGTAGTGGACAGTGAGGAAAGTTTTCAAAGCTTGCAGAGGGATTTGGACCAACTAGAAAAATGGGCTGAAAAATGGCAAATGGAATTTAACGCAGACAAGTGTGAGGTATTGCACTTTGGAAGGACAAACCAAAGTAGAACATACAGGGTTAATGGTAGGACTCTGAAGAGTGCAGTTGAACAGAGGGATCTGGGAATACAGGTACAGAATTCCCTAAAAGTGACATCACAGGTGGATAGGGTTGTAAAGAGTGCCTTTGGTACATTGGCCTTTATAAATCGGAGTATTGAGTATAAAAGTTGGAGTGTTATGTAAGGTTATATAAGACATTGCTGAGGCCGAATTTAGAGTATTGTGTACAGTTTTGGTCACCTAGTTACAGGAAGGATGTAAATAAGGTTGAAAGAGTGCAGAGAAGGTTCACAAGGATGTTGCCGGGACTTGAGAAGCTGAGTTACAGAGAGAGATTGAATAGGTTGGGACTTTATTCCCTGGAGCGTAGAAGATTGAGGGGAGATTTGATAGAGGTGTATAAGATTTTGATGGGTATAGATAGAGTGAATGCAAGCAGGCTTTTTCCGCTGAGGCTGGGGGAGAAAAAAACCAGAGGGCATGGGTTAAGGGTGAAAGGAGAAAAGTTTAAAGGGAATATTAGGGGGGGGGCTTCTTCACGCAGAGAGTGGTGGGAGTGTGGAATGAGCTGCCGGATAAAGTGGTAAATGCGGGGTCACTTTTAACATTTAAGAAAAACTTGGACGGGTTCATGGATGAGAGGGGTGTGGAGGGATATGGTCCAAGTGCAGGTCAGTGGGACTAGGCAAAAAATGGTTCGGCACAGACAAGAAGGGCCAAAAGGCCTGTTTCTGAGCTGTAATTTTCTATGGTTCGAAGGTTTACCAGACCCATCCCAGGAGTGGACAGGTTGTCTTGAGGAAGGGTAGAGAGAGATTCGATTGTATCCACCAGCATGTCGAAACAGATGGGGGTGAATGGACACTTTGAAGGATGGGCTGGGTGGATATTTTTAATGAGGGAAGATTGTGGTTTACTGAGATATTAATAACGCAGCTTGAAATTCCCCAGCGGGTGTTGGGAGAGTGAATGTTAGAAACAACAGACAGAGCCAGTTATGGGGAACATTACATAAGGACATAAGAGCTAGGAGCAGGAGTGGGCCATCTGGCCCCTCGAGCCTGCCCCGCCATTCAATAAGATCATGGCTGATCTTTTTGTGGACTCAGCTCCACTTACCCGCCCGCTCACCATAACCCTTAATTCCTTTACTGTTCAAAAATCTATCTATCCTTGCCTTAAAAACATTCAATGAGGTAGCCTCAACTGGGCAGGGAATCCCACAGATTCACAACCCTTTGTGTGAAGAAGGTCCTCCTCAACTCAGTCCTAAATCTGCTCCCCCTTATTTTGAGGCCATACCCCCTAGTTCTAGTTTCACCCGCCAGTGGAAACAACTTCCCTGCTTCTATCTTATCTATTCCCTTCATAATCTTATATGTTTCGATAAGATCTCCCCTCATTCTTCTCAATTCCAATGAGTATAGCCCCAGTCTACTCCGCCTCTCCTCATGGAGATGCGATGGCCTACTGGTAATGTCGCTGGGCTATTAATCCAGAAACACAACTAATGTTCTGGGGTTCGAATCCCGCCACGGCAGATGGCGGAATTTGAATTCAGTAAAAAAATATGTGGAATTACGACTCTACTGATGACCGTGAGTGGCACAGTGGGTTAACACTGCTGCCTCACAGCACCAGGGACCCGGGTTCAATTCCGGCCTCGAGTCACTGTCTGTGTGGAGTTTGCACATTCTCCTCGTGTCTGCGTGGGTTTCCTCCGGGTGCTCCGGTTTCCTCCCACAGTCCAAAGATGTGCGGGTTAGGTTGATTGGCCCTGCTAAAATTGACCCTAGTGTCCGGGGGAATGAGCTGGGCTAAATATGTGAGATTGCAGGTATAGGGCCTGGGTGGGATTGTGGTCGGTGCAGACTCGATGGGCCGAATGGCCTCTTTCTGTACTGCAGGGATTCTATCCTATTCTATTACCAAGAACAAAGAAAATTACAGCACAGGAACAGGCCCTTTGGCCCTCCAAGCCTGCACCGACCATGCTGCCTGACTGAACTAAAACCCCCAACCCTTCCGGGGACCGTATCCCTCCATTCCCATCCTATTCATATATTTGTCCAGATGCCCCTTAAAACTTATTGTATCCGCTTCCAATCCCTCCTCCGGCAGTGAGTTCCAGGCACCCACTACTCTCTGTGTGAAAAATCTGCCTCGTACATCTCCTTTAAACCTTGCCCCTCACACCTTAAACCTGTGCCCCCTAGTAATTGACTCTTCCACCCTGGGGAAAAAGCTTCTGACTATCCACTCTGTCCATGCCTCTCATAATCTTGTAGACTTCTATCAGGTCTCCCATCAACCTTCTTCGCTCCAGTGAGAACAAACCAAGTTTCTCCAACCTCTCCTCATAGCTAATGCCCTCCATACCAGGCAACATCCTGGTAAATCTTTTCTGAACCCTCACCAAAGCCTCCACATCCTTCTGGTAGTGTGGCGACCAGAATTGAACACTATATTCCAAGTGCGGCCTAACTAAGGCTCTATAAAGCTACAACGTGACTTGCCAATTTTTAAACTCCGTGCCCCAGCCGATGAAGGCAAGCATGCCGTATGCCTTCTTGACTACCTTCTCCACCTGCGTTGCCACTTTCAGTCACCTGTACATCCAGATCCCTCTGCCTATCAATACTCTTAAGGGTTCTGCCATTTGCTGGATATTTTCTATCTGTATTAGACCACCCAAAATGCATTATCTCACATAAACTCCACCTGATGTGGAGATGCCGGCGTTGGACTGGGGTAAACACAGTAAGAGTTTTAACAACACCAGGTTAAAGTCCAACAGGTTTATTTGGTAGCAAATGCCATTAGCTTTCGGAGCGCTGCTCCTTCGTCAGATGGAGTGGATATCTGCTCTCAATATCTGATCACTGTCTGCCCTGTTTGAGAGCAGATATCCACTCCATCTGACGAAGGAGCAGCGCTCCGAAAGCTAATGGCATTTGCTACCAAATAAACCTGATGGACTTTAACCTGGTGTTGTTAAACTCCACCTATCACCTCTCCACCCAAGTCTCCAACCGATCTATATCCTGCTGTATCCTCTGACGGTCCTCATCGCTATCCGCAAATCCACCAACCTTTGTGTCACTGCAAACTTACTATTCAATCCAGTTACATTTTCCTCCAAATCATTTATATATATATTACAAACAGCAAAGGTCCCAGCACTGATCCCTGAGGAACACCACTTGTCACAGCCCTCCATTCAGAAACACACCCTTCCACTACCACCCTCTGTCTTCTATGACCGATGTGGAGATGCCGGCGTTGGACTGGGGTAAACACAGTAAGAAGTTTAACAACACCAGGTTAAAGTCCAACAGGTTTATTTGGTAGCAAAAGCCACACAAGCTTTCGGAGCTCTAAGCCCCTTCTTCAGGTGAGTGGGAATTCTGTTCACAAACAGGGCATATAAAGACACAGACTCAATTTACATGAATAATGGTTGGAATGCGAATACTTACAGCTAATCAAGTCTTTAAGAAACAAAACACTCACTCCACTCACATTGTTTTGTTTCTTAAAGACTTGATTAGTTGTAAGTATTCGCAGTATTGAGGAGGTGGGGAGGCTGCAGAAAGATTTAGACAGTTTAGGAGAGTGGTCCAAGAAGTGGCTGATGAATTTCAACGTGGGCAAGTGCGAGGTCTTGCACTTTGGAAAAAAGAATAGAGGCATGGACTATTTTCTAAACGGTGACAAAATCCATAATGCTAAAGTGCAAAGGGACTTGGGAGTCCTAGTCCAGGATTCTCTAAAGGTAAACTTGCAGGTTGAGTCCGTAATTAAGAAAGCAAATGTAATGTTGTCATTTATCTCAAGAGGCTTGGAATACAAAAGCAGGGATGTACTTCTGAGGCTTTATAAAGCACTGATTAGGCCCCATTTGGAGTACTGTGAGCAATTTTGGGCCCCACACCTCAGGAAGGACATACTGGCACTGGAGCGGGTCCAGCGGAGATTCACACGGATGATCCCAGGAATGGTAGGCCTGACATACGATGAACGTCTGAGGATCGTGGGATTATATTCATTGGAGTTTAGGAGGTTGAGGGGAGATCTGATAGAAACTTACAAGATAATGAACGGCTTAGATAGGATGGACGTAGGGAAGTTGTTTCCATTAGCAGGGGAGACTAGGACGCGGGGGCACAGCCTTAGAATAAAAGGGAGTCACTTTAGAACAGAGATGAGGAGAAATTTCTTCAGCCAGAGAGTGGTGGGTCTGTGGAATTCATTGCCACAGAGGGCTGTGGAGGCCGAGACGTTGAGCGTCTTCAAGACAGAAATTGATAAATTCTTGATTTCTCGAGGAATTAAGGGCTATGGGGAGAGAGCGGGTAAATGGAGTTGAAATCAACCATGATTGAATGGTGGAGTGGACTCGATGGACCGAATGGCCTTACTTCCGCTCCTACGTCTTATGGTCTTATTCCAACCATTATCCATGTAAATTGAGTCTGTGTCTTTATAAGCTCTGTTTGTGAACAGAATTCCCACTCACCTGAAGAAGGGGCTTAGAGCTCCGAAAGCTTGTGTGGCTTTTGCTACCAAATAAACCTGTTGGACTTTAACCTGGTGTTGTTAAACTTCTTTCTATGACCGAGCCAGTTTTGTATCCACCTTGCCAGCTCACCTCTGATCCCATGCGACTTCACCTTCTGCACCAGTCTACCATGAGGGACCTTGTCAAGGGCCTCAGTGTGCTGGGTTTCAAGTGTTCAATGGGCTTTTTATCCTTGTTCTCAAACACCTTTCTCCGTGTTTTCTATCCACAGGTGACGGTTACAACTATGACCATGAAGGTAAGGATTTACAATCCTTTCAGATAACATTGTAAAGCACCTGCCCCACACATTGACGCCACTAATGACAGGTACACACAGCAACATTTGGTGCAGAGATAGTCCACACCGCAGGGCAGAGGGCTCACTCGCTTCATCTGATTACTACAAGTGTGTAACTGGTGACAGTAAGGTTTAGTTCTTTTGGATTGAATTCCAAAGCGCATCCCCACACTAAGACGTCGAACAACGACCAGGTTAAAGTCCAACAGGTTTATTTGGAATCACGAGCTTTCGGAGCGCTGCTCCTTCCTCAGGTGAGTGTTTTCTTCCCCTGCAAGCTTAGCACCATTCAATCAACATAATTATACCCTCCTCTGAAACCCCAGGGGAAAACCCCAAAGTGAACAAAAATGCATTAGTTCCAAACAGCCCGTTATCTGTGATCAATTATTCTCTTCCAGAAAGGTGATACAGAAGTCTCACAACACCAGGTTAAAGACCCAACAGATTTATTTGGTATCATGAGCTTTCGGAGCACTGCTCCCTCATCTGATTCACCTAGCGTCATAGAGTCAAAGAGGTTTACAGCATGGAAACAGGCCCTTCGGCCCAACTTGTCCATACCGCCCCTTTTTTTTTAACCTCTAAGCTAGTCCCAATTGCCCGCAGTTGGCCCATATCCCTCTATACCCATCTAACCCATGTAACTGTCTAAACACTTTTTAAAAGACAAAATTGTACCCGTCTCTCCTACTGCCTCTGACAGCTCGTTCCAGACACTCACCACACTCTGTGTGAAAAAATTGCCCCTCTGGACACTTTTATATCTCTTCCCTCTCACTTAAACCTATGCCCTCTAGTTTTAGACTCCCCTACCTTTGGGAAAAGATATTGACTTTCTAGCCGATCTATGCTCCTCATTATTTTATAGACCTCTATAAGATCACCCCTCAGCCTCCTACGCTCCAGAGAAAAAAGTCCCAGTCTATCCAACCTCTCCTTATAACTCAAACCATCAAGTCCCGGTAGCATCCTAGTAAATCTCTGCTGCATTCTTTCTAGTTTAATAACATCCTTTCTATAATAGAATTGCACACAGTATTCCAAGTGTGGCCTTACCAATGTCTTGTACAACTTCAACAAGACGTCCCAACTCCTGTATTCAATGTTCTGACCGATGAAACCAAGCATGCTGAATGCCTTCTTCACCACTCTGTCCACCTGTGAGTCCACTTTCAAGGAGCTATGGACCTGGACCCCTAAATCCTGAACTTATGCTGCTGTGCAGAGGGACCTGGGTGTCCTTGCACAAGAATCACAAGGAGTTGTTTTGCAGGTAATTAAGAAGGAAAATGGAATTTTGTCCTTCCTTGCTCGAGGGATGGAGTTTAAAAACAGCGAGGTTATGTTGCAGCTGTATAAGGTGCTGGTGAGGCCACACCTGGAGTACTGTGTACAGGGCGACACGGTGGCACAGTGGTTAGCACTGCTGCTTCACAGCTCCAGGGTCCTGGGTTCGATCCCCGGCTCGGGTCACTGTCTGTGTGGAGTTTGCACATTCTCCCCGTGACTGCGTGGGTTTCCTCCGGGTGCTCCGGTTTCCTCCCACAGTCCAAAGATGTGCGGGTTAGGTTGATTGGCCATGCTAAAATTGCCCCTTAGTGTCCTGGGATGTGTAGATTAGAGGGATTAGCGGGTAAAATGTGTTGGGATATGGGGGTAGGGCCTGGGTGGGATTGTGGTCGGTGCAGACTCGATGGGCCGAATGGCCTCTTTCTGTACTGTAGGGTTTCTATGATTTCTTTCTATGATTTTGGTCTCCTTACTTGAGAAAGGATACACTGGCACTGGAGGGGGTGCAGAGGAGATTCACTCGGTTGATTCCGGAGTTGAGGGGGTTGGCTTATGAGGAGAGACTGAGTAGACTGGGGCTACACTCATTGGAATTGAGAAGAATGAGGGGAGATCTTATAGAAACATATAAGATTATGAAGGGAATAGATAAGATAGAAGCAGGGAAGTTGTTTCCAATGGCGGGTGAAACTAGAACTAGGGGGCATGGCCTCAAAATAAGGGGGAGCAGATTTAGGACTGAGTTGAGGAGGAACTTCTTCACACAAAGGGTTGTGAATCTGTGGGATTCCCTGCCCAGTTGAGGCTACCTCATTGAATGTTTTTAAGGCAAGGATAGATAGATTTTTGAAGAGTGAAGGAATTAAGGGTTACGGTGAGCGGGCGGGTAAGTGGAGCTGAGTCCACGAAAAGATCAGCCATGATCTTATTAAATGGCGGGGCAGGCTCGAGGGGCCAGATGGCCGACTCCTGCTCCTAGTTCTTATGTTCTTATGGTCTCTTTGTTCTGTATCTTTCCCCAACCATCAACTGAGTAGGTTCTGCCCTGATGAAGCAGCAGTGCATCCGAAAGCTCGTGATACCCAAATAAACCTTTTGGGCTTTCATGTGGTGTTGTGAGGATTCTTACCGTGCTCACCAACGCCGGCATCTCCACATCATGGCTTCCCCACACTGTAAAAACATAAGAACGTAAGAAATAGGAGCAGGAGTAGGCCATCTGGCCCCTCGAGCCTGCCCCGCCATTCAATAAGATCATGGCTGATCTGAAGTGGATCAGTACCACTTACCCGCCTGATCCCCATAACCCCTAATTCCCTTACCGATCAGGAATCCATCCATCCGTGACTTAAACATATTCAACGAGGTAGCCTCCACCACTTCAGTGGGCAGAGAATTCCAGAGATTCACCACCCTCTGAGAGAAGAAGTTCCTCCTCAACTCTGTCCTAAACTGACCCCCCCTTTATTTTGAGGCTGTGCCCTCTAGTTCTAGCTTCCTTTCTCAGTGGAAAGAATCTCTCCACCTCTACCCTATCCAGCCCCTTCATTATCTTATAGGTCTCTATAAGATCCCCCCCTCAGTCTTCTAAATTCCAACGAGTACAAACCCAATCTGCTCAGTCTCTCCTCATAATCAACACCCCTCATCTCTGGTATCAACCTGGTGAACCTTCTCTGCACTCCCTCCAAGGCCAATATAGCCTTCTGCAAATAAGGGGACCAATACTGCACACAGTATTCCAGCTGCGGCCTCACCAATGCCCTGTACAGATGCAGCAAGACATCTCTGCTTTTATATTCCAGCCCCCTCGTGATATAGGCCAACATCCCATTTGCCACCTTGATCACCTGTTGCACTGGGTTTTTGCGTCTCATGCACAAGGACCCCCAGGTCCCTCTGCACAGCAGCATATTGTAATTTTTTTCTATTTAAATAATAATCCAATTTGCTATTATTTCTTCCAAAGTGAATAACCTCACATTTGCCAACGTTATACTCCATCTGCCAGATACTCGCCCACTCACTCAGCCTGTCCAAATCTCTCTGCAGACCTTCTACGCCCTCCACATGATTCACTTTTCCACTTATCTTTGTGTCGTCAGCAAACTTTGTTACCCTACACTCCGTCCCCTCCTCCAGATCGTCTATATAAATGGTAAATAGTTGAGGCCCCAGTACCGATCCCTGCGGCACGCCACTAGTTACCATCCGCCAACCAGAAAAGCACCCATTTATTCCGACTCTCTGCTTCCTGTCGGATAGCCAATCCCCAATCCACGCTCACACCCTACCCCCAACTCCGTGTGACCCAATCTTCTTCAGCAACCTTTTGTGAGGCACCTTATCAAACGCCTTTTGGAAATCCAAAAACACCGCATCCACCGGTTCCCCTCCGTCAACCGCACTAGTCACAGCACAGGAGTAAGTGCGTCTGAGAATGGGAGGGTAACGCAACATTGTTGTCCCAAGTAAAGTGGACGGGGAGTAATTATTCTGTCTGATTTCAGCTCAGGCTGAGATTGCGGATTCGGGAACCGGGAAAACATGTCGAGAGGGCTAGAATACAAGAGCAGGGATGGACTTCTGAGGCTGTATAAGGCTCTGGTCAGACCCCATTTGGAGTATTCTGAGCAGTTTTGGGCCCCATATCTAAGGAAGGATGTGCTGGGCCTTGGAAAGGGTCCAGAGGAAGTTCACAAGAATGATCCCTGGAATGAAGAGCTTGTCGTATGAGGAACGGTTGAGGACTCTGGGTCTGTACTCGATGGAGTTTAGAAGGATGAGGGGGGATCTTATTGAAACTTACAGGATACTGCGAGGCCTGGATAGAGTGGACGTGGAGAGGATGTTTCCACAAGTAGGAAAAACTAGAACCAGAGGGCACAACCTCAGACTAAAGGGACGATCCTTTAAAACAGAGATGAGGAGGGATTTCTTCAGCCAGAGAGTGGTGAATCTGTGGAACTCTTTGCCGCAGAAGGCTGTGGAGGCCGGGCCATTGAGTGTCTTTAAGACAGAGATAGATAGGTTCTTGATTAATAAGGGGATCGGGGGTTACGGGGAAAAGGCAGGAGAATGGGGATGAGGAAAATATCAGCCATGATAGAATGGCGGAGCAGACTCGATGGGCCGAGTGGCCTAATTCTGCTCCTATGTCTTATGGTCTGACTGATCTATGTCAGAGGATGGAGAAACTTGGTTTGTTCTCACTGGAGCGACGGAGGTTGAGGGGCGACCTGATAGAAGTCTACAAGATTATGAGGGGCAGAGTGGATAGTCAGAAGCTTTTTCCCCAGGGTGGAAGAGTCAATTTACAAAGGATGAGAGGAGACCTAATAGAGGTGTATAAGATGTTGAGAGGCATAGATCGGGTGGACTCTCAGAGGCTTTTTCCCAGGGTGGAAATGGCTGCTACGAGAGGACACAGGTTTAAGGCGCTGGGGGGTAGGTACAGGGGAAATGTTAGGGGTAGGTTTTTCACACAGAGGGTGGTGGGCGAGTGGAATCGGCTGCCGTCAGTGGTGGTGGAGGCGAACTCAATAGGGTCTTTTAAGAGACTCCTGGATGAGTACATGGAGCTTAATAGGATGGAGGGTTATAGGTAGGTTGAGAAGGTAGGGATTTGTTCGGCACAACTTGTGGGGCCGAAGGGCCTGTTTGTGCTGTAGTTTTTCTATGTTTCTACAAGGGGGCACAGGTTTAAGGCGCGAGGGGCAAGGTTTAAAGGAGGTGTACGAGGCAAGTTTGTTTCCACAGAGGGTGGTGGGTGCCTGGAACTCGCTGCTAGCGGGGCGGGTTAGTGGAAGCAGATACAATAGTGACTTTTAAGGGGTGTCTTGACAAATACATGAATAGGATGGGGACCAGGACAGGTTTGTTGGTGATCTGGGCACCTAAAATCTTGAGGCTCTCGACCCTTTCTACTTCGTCCCCAATACTCCAGGTACGGCCTCACCAATGCCTTGTGTAGTTGGACTGGGCGACATTCACGACCTTTTGTAGTTCCTTGCGGTCTTGGGCAGAGCAGGAGCCCATACCAAGCTGTGATACATCCAGAAAGAATGCTCTCTATGGTGCATCTGTAAAAGTTGGTGAGAGTCGTAGCTGACATGCCAAATTTCCTTAGTCTTCTGAGAAAGTAGAGGCGTTGGTGGGCTTTCCTAACTATGTGTTGGCGTGGGGGGGACCAGGACAGGTTGTTGGTGATCTGGACACCTCGAACTCTTTGCTCTGTAACTCTCCCCAACACCGTACCTTATACAGCTCATAAAAGATATCTAACGTATTTCTGCAATGATTTTCAGAGCATGCAGACAAGTGATCGCCAAAGTCCAGCTTCAGCGACGCATGTCCTTCCTGGATGGACTCTGGCGAAGATCGTAGCTCCTTACCCAACTCTTTTTTCGTACGTCGCAATCCTTCCCCCATCACAACTAAACCCCACCTGCAACCGAAGGCAGCCTTGACCCTGCTTCTACACTGGTTCCGGCTCAAATCCATCGCTCCTTGAAGGGCAACGGCTGTTCCGCCATTGAACCAAGGCCCAGGAACCGCCAAGGCGATGCTGACACGGCAACGCAGAGATACCCGTTGCCGCCAATTGAACTGAAATCCTCACTGCTTTCCCCAAAATGGCGCCCTCCCTTTGGCGGGAATGGGCGGCCATTTGCCCAATAGGCTTTTGGGACCTGTCGCGATCTGGAGTGACACATTCTTTGTGTGTCAAAGGTATGGCATCCTGCCAATCGGCTAACCACACGCCAATGAGATCTCGGGAAGGAGCCGTTGTTCCTCGTTGTGTGATTTGGTCCCTCTGCCTTGGCTGCTTTGGTTTCCTTCGGGCCGAGGTGATTTCCCTTGGGTTCAATGTGGCTTCACTTCAATTGGGTCAAGTTTGGTTTCAGTTGGGTGTGGTTAGCGTTTCACTCAAAGGAGACACACTGGATTTGGTGTGGGTCCGCGTTACGTGACGCTGGGTTTGGGCTGGGTAGGCATTACACAGGGAGCAGAGGGCGGCACGGTAGCACAGTGGTTAACACTGCTGCTTCACAGCTCCAAGGACCTGGGTTCGATTCCCGGCTTGGGTCACTGTCTGTGTGGAGTTTGCACATTCTCCCCGTGTCTGCGTGGGTTTCCTCCGGGTGCTCCGGTTTCCTCCCACAGTCCAAAGATGTGCGGTTTAGGTTGATTGGCCATGCTAAAATTGCCCCTTTGTGTCCTGGGATGCGTAGATTAGAGGGATTAGTGGGTAAAATATGTAGGGATATGGGAGTAGGGCCTGGGTGGGATTGTGGTCGGTGCAGACTCGATGGGCCGAATGGCCTCTTTCTGTACTGTAGGGTTTCTTCTTTCTACACGACACTGGGTCCGGGTTACGCGACATTGGGTCTGTGCTTTGAGACACTGGGTTTGGGTTGGATCTATGTTATGCGACACTGGGTCTATGTTAAATGACACTGGGTCCGTGTTGCGTGTCACTGGGTCCGTGTTGCATGTCACTGGATCCGTGTTGCGTGTCACTGGGTCCATGTTGCGTGTCACTGGGTCCATGTTGCGCGACGCTGGGTCTGTGTTATGCGACACTGGCTCCATATTGTGTGACACGGGGTTTGGGTTGGGTCTGTGTTACGCGAGCCAGGGTATGTGTTATGCAACACTAGGTCTGTGTTGTGCAACACTGGGTTAGGGTTGGGTCTGTGTTATGCAACACTGGGTCTGTGTTACGTGACACTGGGTCTGTGTTATGTAACACTGGGTCTGTGTTACGTGACACTGGGTCTGTGTTATGCAACACTGGGTCTGTGTTACGTGACACTGGGTCTGTGTTATGCAACACTGGGTCTGTGTTACGTGACACTGGGTCTGTGTTATGCAACACTGGGTCTGTGTTACGGGACACTGGGTCTGTGTTATGCAACACTGGGTCTGTGTTACGTGACACTGGGTCTGTGTTATGCAACACTGGGTCTGTGTTACGTGACACTGGGTCTGTGTTATGCAACACTGGGTCTGTGTTACGGGACACTGGGTCTGTGTTATGCAACACTGGGTCTGTGTTACGGGACACTGGGTCTGTGTTATGCAACACTGGGTCTGTGTTACGTGACACTGGGTCTGTGTTATGCAACACTGGGTCTGTGTTACGGGACACTGGGTCTGTGTTATGCAACACTGGGTCTGTGTTACGGGACACTGGGTCTGTGTTATGCAACACTGGGTCTGTGTTACGGGACACTGGGTCTGTGTTATGCAACACTGGGTCTGTGTTACGGGACACTGGGTCTGTGTTATGCAACACTGGGTCTGTGTTACGTGACACTGGGTCTGTGTTATGCAACACTGGGTCTGTGTTATGTGACACTGGGTCTGTGTTATGCAACACTGGGTCTGTGTTACGTGACACTGGGTCTGTGTTATGTAACACTGGGTCTGTGTTACGCGACACTGGGTCTGTATTGCATGACACTGGGTTTGGGTTGGGTCTGCGTTACGTGATACAGGGTCCGCGTTACACGGCACTGGGTTCAAGTTATGTGGCACAGGGTCCGTGTTACGCGGCACTGAGTCCGCATCATGTGGCACAGGATCTGCGTTACGTGACACTGGGCCTGCGTTACGCGGCACTGGGTCCACATTATGCGGTGCCGGGTCCGCGTTACACGGCACTGGTTCTGCGTTACGCAGCACCGGGTCTGTGTTACGCGACACTGGGGTTCAGATACACTTTGCTGAGTTGTTGGGTTTATTTGGTTGGGTTCGAGTTGGCGAGCTCCCTAATGAGGTTGCTGAGCCAGTTAGACGTGGCGTTACGGACTGTCACTGACTTGCGATGGAGCTGTGTAATTAACCAGACAATAAAAGACCAGATTCGTTCACCAAAACCACCGCCTCCTCCTTTTCTTCGGGGGGTGGGGGGGGTGGGGTCACCTCGCGCGGATCTTTGTTCCCATCGAAAAGGGCTTTTCCTCCGAACTCTGGAACGGATCCATCGGATGCTGGATGGGATTGCGTGTTCCCTGCGTTCGGGCGGGCGGGAGTGAGTGCGTGGCAACTCCGTGTCAGAAAACCGGCGACAAGGCCACCGTGATGTTTGTAATCGGATTGACGGAGGCGGAGATCCCTTCTACAGCCCAGCAGGGAGAGGGAGGGAGAGGGGGGAGGGAGGGAGAGAGGGAGGGACGGGGAGGGAGGGAGAGACAGAGGGAGGGAGGAGGGAGGGAGAGAGGGGGTGGGGAGGGGGATGGGAGGGAGGAAGAGGGAGGGATAGAGGGAAGGAGGGAGGGAGGAGAAAGGGAGGGAAGGAGAGGAGGTGGAGGGGAGGAAGGGAGGGAGCGAGGGGTGGGAGGGGGGAGGGGGAGGGAGGGAGAGAGGGAGGGAGGGGGTGGAGGGGAGGACTGGGAGGGAGGGTGGGGAAGGAATGGGCGGCAGAGGGGGAGAGAGAGAGGGAGGGAGGGAGGGAGGGAGGGAGGAGGTGGAGGGGAGGACTGGGAGGGAGGGTGGGGAAGGAATGGGCGGGAGAGGGGGAGAGAGAGAGGGAGGGAGGGAGGAGGAGGAGGGAAGGAGAGGGATGGAGGGAGGAGGCAGAGGAGAGGGAGGGGAAGGAATGGGGAGGGAGAGGGGACGGGGGGAGGGAAGGAGAGGGGAGGGAGGGAGGAAGAGGGTGGGGGGAGGGAGGGAGGAATAGGGTGGGGGGAAGGGAGTGGAGGGGAGGACTGGGAGGGAAGGAGAGGGAGGGAGGGAGGAGGGAAGGAGAGGGAGGGAGGGGGGAGCGAGAGAGGGAGGGGAGGACTGGGAGGGAAGGAGAGGGAGGGAGGGAGGAGGGAAGGAGAGGGAGGGGGGAGCGAGAGAGGGAGGGAGGGAGTGGGCTGGAGTGGAGGGGGGAGGGAGGGCGGGGAAGGAGAGGAAGGGAGAGAGGGAGTGAGAGTAGGAGGGAGGAGGGTAGAGGGGAGGAGAGGGGTGAGAGGGACAGAGGGAGGGGTTGGAGGGGAGGAGGGCGGAGGGAGGGAGGGAGAAGGGAGTGGAGGGGAAGGGGAGGGGAAGGGGAGGGGAGGAGGCACATCCGGGTGGGATCATGGTGTGTCGGCTGGATTGTGGGGGTAGTCACCGCGTGGGTGCTCTCGCTCTCGGTGCTCTCGCTCTGTGTGTGTGTGTGTGTGAGACAGAGTGTGAGTGTGTGGGAGTGTGTGTGTGAGACAGAGTGTGAGTGTGTGGGAGTGTGTGTGTGTGAGACAGAGTGTGAGTATGTGGGAGTGTGTGTGTGAGAGATAGAGTGTGAGTGTGTGGGAGTGTGTGTGAGAGACAGAGTGTGAGTATGTGGGAGTGTGTGTGAGACAGAGTGTGAGTGTGTGGGAGTGTGTGTGTGTGAGACAGAGTGTGAGTATGTGGGAGTGTGTGTGTGAGAGACAGAGTGTGAGTATGTGGGAGTGTGTGTGTGAGACAGAGTGTGAGTATGTGGGAGTGTGTGTGTGAGAGATAGAGTGTGAGTGTGTGGGAGTGTGTGTGTGAGAGACAGAGTGTGAGTATGTGGGAGTGTGTGTGTGTGAGACAGAGTGTGAGTGTGTGGGAGTGTGTGTGAGAGACAGAGTGTGAGTGTGTGGGAGTGTGTCTGTGAGACAGAGTGTGAGTGTGTGGGAGTGTGTGTGTGAGAGACAGAGTGTGAGTGTGTGGGAGTGTGTGTGTGAGAGAAAGAGTGTGAGTGTGTGGGAGTGTGTGTGAGACAGAGTGTGAGTGTGTGGGAGTGTGTGTGTGAGAGACAGAGTGTGAGTGTGTGGGAGTGTGTGTGTGAGAGAAAGAGTGTGAGTGTGTGGGAGTGTGTGTGAGACACAGTGTGAGTATGTGGGAGTGTGAGAGACAGAGTGTGAGTGTGTGGGAGTGTGTGTGTGTGAGAGACAGAGTGTGAGTATGCGGGAGTGTGTGTGTGTGAGACAGAGTGTGTGTGTGGGTGTGTGTGTGAGAGACAGAGTGTGAGTGTGTGGGAGTGTGTGTGTGTGAGACAGAGTGTGAGTGTGTGGGAGTGTGTGTGAGAGACAGAGTGTGAGTGTGTGGGAGTGTGTGTGTGAGAGAAAGAGTGTGAGTGTGTGGGAGTGTGTGTGAGAGACAGAGTGTGAGTGTGTGGGAGTGTGTGTGTGTGAGACAGAGTGTGAGTGTGTGGGAGTGTGTGTGAGAGACAGAGTGTGAGTGTGTGGGAGTGTGTGTGTGAGAGAAATAGTGTGAGTGTGTGGGAGTGTGTGTGTGTGTGAGACAGAGTGTGAGTGTGTGGGAGTGTGTGTGAGAGACAGAGTGTGAGTGTGTGGGAGTGTGTGTGTGTGTGTACGAGAGGACACAGGTTTAAGGTGCTGGGGGGTAGGTACAGGGGGGATGTCAGGGTAAGTTTTTCACTCAGAGGGTGGTGGGTGAGTGGAATCGGCTGACGTCGGTGGCGGTGGAGGCAAACTCGTTGGGGTCTTTTAAGAGACTTCTGGATGAGTACATGGGATTTAATGGGATTGAGGGCTATAGATAGGCCTAGAGGTGGGGATGTGATCGGCGCAACTTGTGGGCCGAAGGGCCTGTTTGTGCTGTGGCTTTCTATGTTCTATGTTCTCTGAGACAGAGTGTGAATGTGTGGGAGTGTGTGTGAGAGACAGAGTGTGAGTGTGTGGGAGTATGTGTGTGAGAGACAGAGTGTGAGTGTGTGGGAGTGTGTGTGAGAGAAAGAGTGTGAGTGTGTGGGTGTGTGTGTGAGAGACAGAGTGTGAGTGGGTGGGAGTGTGTGTGAGAGACAGAGTGTGAGTGTGTGGGAGTGTGTGTGTGAGAGAAAGAGTGTGAGTGTGTGGGAGTGTGTGTGAGACAGAGTGTGAGTATGTGGGAGTGTGAGAGACAGAGTGTGAGTGTGTGGGAGTGTGTGTGTGTGAGACAGAGTGTGAGTATGCGGGAGTGTGTGTGTGTGAGACAGAGTGTGAGTGTGTGGGAGTGTGTGTGAGAGACAGAGTGTGAGTGCGTGGGAGTGTGTGTGTGAGAGACAGAGTGTGAGTGTGTGGGAGTGTGTGTGTGTGAGACAGAGTGTGAGTGTGTGGGAGTGTGTGTGTGTGTGAGAGACAGAGTGTGAGTGTGTGGGAGTGTGTGTGTGTGAGACAGAGTGTGAGTGTGTGGGAGTGTGTGTGTGTGAGAGACAGAGTGTGAGTGTGTGGGAGTGTGTGTGTGAGAGACAGAGTGTGAGTGTGTGGGAGTGTGTGTGTGTGAGAGACAGAGTGTGAGTATGTGGGAGTGTGTGTGTGTGGGACAGAGTGCGAGTGTGTGGGAGTGTGTGTGTGTGAGAGACAGAGTGTGAGTGTGTGGGAGTGTGTGTGTGAGACAGAGTGTGAGTGTGTGGGAGTGTGTGTGTGAGAGACAGAGTGTGAGTGTGTGGGAGTGTGTGTGAGAGACAGAGTGTGAGTGTGTGGGAGTGTGTGTGTGAGACAGAGTGTGAGTGTGTGGGAGTGTGTGTGTGAGAGACAGAGTGTGAGTGTGTGGGAGTGTGTGTGTGAGACAGAGTGTGAGTGTGTGGGAGTGTGTGTGTGAGAGACAGCGTGTGAGTATGTGGGAGTGTGTGTGTGTGAGACAGAGTGTGAGTGTGTGGGAGTGTGTGTGTGTGAGAGACAGAGTGTGAGTGTGTGGGAGTGTGTGTGTGTGAGACAGAGTGTGAGTGTGTGGGAGTGTGTGTGTGAGAGACAGAGTGTGAGTATGTGGGAGTGTGTGTGTGTGAGAGACAGAGTGTGAGTATGTGGGAGTGTGTGTGTGTGGGACAGAGTGTGAGTGTGTGGGAGTGTGTGTGTGTGAGAGACAGAGTGTGAGTGTGTGGGAGTGTGTGTGTTGGGACAGAGTGTGAGTGTGTGGGAGTGTGTGTGTGTGTGAGACAGAGTGTGAGTGTGTGGGAGTGTGTGTGTTGGGACAGAGTGTGAGTGTGTGGGAGTGTGTGTGTGTGTGAGACAGAGTGTGAGTGTGTGGGATTGTGTGTGTGGGACAGAGTGTGAGTATGTGGGAGTGTGTGTGTGGGACAGAGTGTGAGTGTGTGGGAGTGTGTGAGAGACAGAGTGTGAGTATGTGGGAGTGTGTGTGTGTGTGAGACAGAGTGTGAGTGTGTGGGAGTATGTGTGTGAGACAGAGTGTGAGTATGTGGGAGTGTGTGTGTGTGGGACAGAGTGTGAGTGTGTGGGAGTGTGTGTGTGTGTGAGACAGAGTGTGAGTGTGTGGGAGTGTGTGTGTTGGGACAGAGTGTGAGTGTGTGGGAGTGTGTGTGTGTGTGAGACAGAGTGTGAGTGTGTGGGATTGTGTGTGTGGGACAGAGTGTGAGTATGTGGGAGTGTGTGTGTGTGGGACAGAGTGTGAGTGTGTGGGAGTGTGTGAGAGACAGAGTGTGAGTATGTGGGAGTGTGTGTGTGTGTGAGACAGAGTGTGAGTGTGTGGGAGTATGTGTGTGAGACAGTGTGTGAGTATGTGGGAGTGTGTGTGTGTGGGACAGAGTGTGAGTGTGTGGGAGTGTGTGTGTGAGAGACAGAGTGTGAGTGTGTGGGAGTGTGTGTGTGTGAGACAGAGTGTTAGTGTGTGGGAGTGTGTGTGTGTGAGAGACAGAGTGTGAGTGTGTGGGAGTGTGTGTGTGAGACAGAGTGTGAGTGTGTGGGAGTGTGTGTGTGTGTGGGACAGAGTGTGAGTGTGTGGGAGTGTGTGTGTGTGAGAGACAGAGTGTGAGTGTGTGGGAGTGTGTGTGTGTGAGAGAGAGTGTGAGTATGTGGGAGTGTGTGTGTGTGAGACAGAGTGTGAGTGTGTGGGAGTGTGTGTGTGAGAGACAGAGTGTGAGTGTGTGGGAGTGTGTGTGTGAGAGACAGAGTGTGAGTGTGTGGGAGTGTGTGTGTGAGAGACAGAGTGTGAGTGTGTGGGAGTGTGTGTGTGAGAGACAGAGTGTGAGTGTGTGGGAGTGTGTGTGAGAGACAGAGTGTGAGTGTGTGGGAGTGTGTGTGTGTGACAGAGTGTGAGTGTGTGGGAGTGTGTGTGTGTGTGAGACAGAGTGTGAGTGTGTGGGAGTGTGTGTGAGAGACAGAGTGTGAGTGTGTGGGAGTGTGTGTGTGAGAGAGACAGAGTGTGAGTATGTGGGAGTGTGTGTGTGTGAGACAGAGTGTGAGTGGGTGGGAGTGTGTGTGAGAGACAGAGTGTGAGTGTGTGGGACTGTGTGTGTGTGAGACAGAGTGTGAGTGTGTGGGAGTGTGTGTGTGTGAGACAGAGTGTGAGTGTGTGGGAGTGTGTGTGTGAGAGACAGAGTGTGAGTGTGTGGGAGTGTGTGTGTGAGAGACAGAGTGTGAGTGTGTGGGAGTGTGTGTGTGAGAGACAGAGTGTGAGTATGTGGGAGTGTGTGTGTGTGAGAGACAGAGTGTGAGTGTGTGGGAGTGTGTGTGTGAGAGACAGAGTGTGTGGGAGTGTGTGTGTGTGAGACAGAGTGGGAGTGTGTGGGAGTGTGTGTGTGTGAGACAGAGTGTGAGTGTGTGGGAGTGTGTGTGAGAGACAGAGTGTGAGTGTGTGGGAGTGTGTGTGTGAGAGACAGAGTGTGAGTGTGTGGGAGTGTGTGTGTGAGACAGATTGTGAGTGTGTGGGAGTGTGTGTGTGTGAGACAGAGTGTGAGTATGTGGGAGTGTGTATGTGAGACAGAGTGTGAGTGTGTGGGAGTGTGTGTGTGAGACAGAGTGTGAGTGTGTGGGAGTGTGTGTGTGAGAGACAGAGTGTGAGTGTGTGGGAGTGTGTGTGAGAGAGACAGAGTGTGAGTGTGTGGGAGTGTGTGTGTGAGACAGAGTGTGAGTATGTGGGAGTGTGTGTGTGTGAGACAGAGTGTGAGTGTGTGGGAGTGTGTGTGTGTGAGAGACAGAGTGTGAGTATGTGGGAGTGTGTGTGTGTGTGGGACAGAGTGTGAGTGTGTGGGAGTGTGTGTGTGTGAGAGACAGAGTGTGAGTGTGTGCGAGTGTGTGTGTTGGGACAGAGTGTGAGTGTGTGGGAGTGTGTGTGTTGGGACAGAGTGTGAGTGTGTGGGAGTGTGTGTGTGTGTGATACAAAGTGTGAG
The DNA here is from genome assembly GCF_964213995.1 of Mustelus asterias. NCBI lineage: Eukaryota > Metazoa > Chordata > Chondrichthyes > Carcharhiniformes > Triakidae > Mustelus > Mustelus asterias. The sequence goes on along the minus strand of NW_027590343.1, from coordinate 78,093 downwards.
TGTGTGGGAGTGTGTGTGTGGGACAGAGTGTGAGTATGTGGGAGTGTGTGTGTGTGGGACAGAGTGTGAGTGTGTGGGAGTGTGTGAGAGACAGAGTGTGAGTATGTGGGAGTGTGTGTGTGTGTGAGACAGAGTGTGAGTGTGTGGGAGTGTGAGAGAGACAGAGTGTGAGTGTGTGGGAGTGTGTGTGTGTGAGAGACAGAGTGTGAGTGTGTGGGAGTGTGTGTGTGTGTGAGACAGAGTGTGAGTATGTGGGAGTGTGTGTGTGTGAGAGACAGAGTGTGAGTGTGTGGGAGTGTGTGTGTGAGACAGAGTGTGAGTGTGTGGGAGTGTGTGTGTGGGAGACAGAGTGTGAGTGTGTGGGAGTGTGTGTGTGAGACAGAGTGTGAGTGTGTGGGAGTGTGTGTGTGTGAGACAGAGTGTGAGTGTGTGGGAGTGTGTGTGTGAGATACAGAATGTGAGTGTGTGGGAGTGTGTGTGTGAGACAGAGTGTGAGTGTGTGGGAGTGTGTGTGTGAGAGACAGAGTGTGAGTGTGTGGGAGTGTGTGTGTGTGAGAGACAGAGTGTGAGTATGTGGGAGTGTGTGTGTGTGGGACAGAGTGCGAGTGTGTGGGAGTGTGTGTGTGTGAGAGACAGAGTGTGAGTGTGTGGGAGTGTGTGTGTGAGACAGAGTGTGAGTGTGTGGGAGTGTGTGCGTGAGAGACAGAGTGTGAGTGTGTGGGAGTGTGTGTGTGAGACAGAGTGTGAGTGTGTGGGAGTGTGTGTGTGTGAGACAGAGTGTGAGTGTGTGGGAGTGTGTGTGTGTGGGACAGAGTGTGAGTGTGTGGGAGTGTGTGTGTGAGATACAGAATGTGAGTGTGTGGGAGTGTGTGTGTGAGACAGAGTGTGAGTGTGTGGGAGTGTGTGTGTGAGAGACAGAGTGTGAGTGTGTGGGAGTGTGTGTGTGAGAGACAGAGTGTGAGTGTGTGGGAGTGTGTGTGTGTGGGACAGAGTGTGAGTGTGTGGGAGTGTGTGTGTGTGAGAGACAGAATGTGAGTGTGTGGGAGTGTGTGCGTGGGACAGAGTGTTAGTGTGTGGGAGTGTGTGTGTGGGACAGAGTGTGAGTGTGTGGGAGTGTGTGTGTGTGAGAGACAGAGTGTGAGTGTGTGGGAGTGTGTGTGTGGGACAGAGTGTGAGTGTGTGGGAGTGTGTGTGTGGGACAGAGTGTGAGTGTGTGGGAGTGTGTGTGTGAGACAGAGTGTGAGTGTGTGGGAGTGTGTGTGTGTGAGACAGAGTGTGAGTGTGTGGGAGTGTGTGTGTGAGATACAGAATGTGAGTGTGTGGGAGTGTGTGTGTGAGACAGAGTGTGAGTGTGTGGGAGTGTGTGTGTGAGAGACAGAGTGTGAGTGTGTGGGAGTGTGTGTGTGTGAGAGACAGAGTGTGAGTATGTGGGAGTATGTGTGTGTGGGACAGAGTGCGAGTGTGTGGGAGTGTGTGTGTGTGAGAGACAGAGTGTGAGTGTGTGGGAGTGTGTGTGTGAGACAGAGTGTGAGTGTGTGGGAGTGTGTGTGTGAGAGACAGAGTGTGAGTGTGTGGGAGTGTGTGTGTGAGACAGAGTGTGAGTGTGTGGGAGTGTGTGTGTGTGAGACAGAGTGTGAGTGTGTGGGAGTGTGTGTGTGTGGGACAGAGTGTGAGTGTGTGGGAGTGTGTGTGTGAGATACAGAATGTGAGTGTGTGGGAGTGTGTGTGTGAGACAGAGTGTGAGTGTGTGGGAGTGTGTGTGTGAGAGACAGAGTGTGAGTGTGTGGGAGTGTGTGTGTGTGAGAGACAGAGTGTGAGTATGTGGGAGTGTGTGTGTGTGGGACAGAGTGCGAGTGTGTGGGAGTGTGTGTGTGTGAGAGACAGAGTGTGAGTGTGTGGGAGTGTGTGTGTGAGACAGAGTGTGAGTGTGTGGGAGTGTGTGTGTGAGAGACAGAGTGTGAGTGTGTGGGAGTGTGTGTGTGTGGGACAGAGTGTGAGTGTGTGGGAGTGTGTGTGTGTGAGAGACAGAATGTGAGTGTGTGGGAGTGTGTGTGTGGGACAGAGTGTTAGTGTGTGGGAGTGTGTGTGTGGGACAGAGTGTGAGTGTGTGGGAGTGTGTGTGTGTGGGACAGAGTGTGAGTGTGTGGGAGTGTGTGTGTGAGATACAGAATGTGAGTGTGTGGGAGTGTGTGTGTGAGACAGAGTGTGAGTGTGTGGGAGTGTGTGTGTGAGAGACAGAGTGTGAGTGTGTGGGAGTGTGTGTGTGTGAGAGACAGAGTGTGAGTATGTGGGAGTGTGTGTGTGTGGGACAGAGTGCGAGTGTGTGGGAGTGTGTGTGTGTGAGAGACAGAGTGTGAGTGTGTGGGAGTGTGTGTGTGAGACAGAGTGTGAGTGTGTGGGAGTGTGTGTGTGAGAGACAGAGTGTGAGTGTGTGGGAGTGTGTGTGTGTGGGACAGAGTGTGAGTGTGTGGGAGTGTGTGTGTGTGAGAGACAGAATGTGAGTGTGTGGGAGTGTGTGTGTGGGACAGAGTGTTAGTGTGTGGGAGTGTGTGTGTGGGACAGAGTGTGAGTGTGTGGGAGTGTGTGTGTGTGAGAGACAGAGTGTGAGTGTGTGGGAGTGTGTGTGTGGGACAGAGTGTGAGTGTGTGGGAGTGTGTGTGTGGGACAGAGTGTGAGTGTGTGGGAGTGTGTGTGTGAGAGACAGAGTGTGAGTGTGTGGGAGTGCGTGTGTGTGAGACAGAGTGTGAGTGTGTGGGAGTGTGTGTGTGAGAGAGAAAGAGTGTGAGTGTGTGGGAGTGTGTGTGTGTGAGACAGAGTGTGAGTGTGTGGGAGTGTGTGTGTGAGACAGAGTGTGAGTGTGTGGGAGTGTGTGTGTGGGACAGAGTGTGAGTTTGTGGGAGTGTGTGTGTGTGGGACAGAGTGTGAGTGTGTGGGAGTGTGTGTGTGTGAGACAGAGTGTGAGTGTGTGGGAGTGTGTGTGTGTGTGAGAGACAGAGTGTGAGTGTGTGGGAGTGTGTGTGTGAGACAGAGTGTGAGTGTGTGGGAGTGTGTGTGTGTGAGACAGAGTGTGAGTATGTGGGAGTGTGTGTGTGAGACAGAGTGTGAGTGTGTGGGAGTGTGTGTGTGAGACAGAGTGTGAGTATGTGGGAGTGTGTGTGTGGGACACAGTGTGAGTGTGTGGGAGTGTGTGTGTGGGACAGAGTGTGAGTGTGTGGGAGTGTGTGTGTGTGAGACAGAGTGGGAGTGTGTGGGAGTGTGTGTGTGTGAGACAGAGTGTGAGTGTGTGGGAGTGTGTGTGAGAGACAGAGTGTGAGTGTGTGGGAGTGTGTGTGTGAGACAGAGTGTGAGTATGTGGGAGTGTGTGTGGGAGACAGAGTGTGAGTGTGTGGGAGTGTGTGTGTGTGAGATAGAGTGTGAGTGTGTGGGAGTGTGTGTGTGTGGGACAGAGTGTGAGTGTGTGGGAGTGTGTGTGTGTGAGAGACAGAATGTGAGTGTGTGGGAGTGTGTGCGTGGGACAGAGTGTTAGTGTGTGGGAGTGTGTGTGTGGGACAGAGTGTGAGTGTGTGGGAGTGTGTGTGTGTGAGAGACAGAGTGTGAGTGTGTGGGAGTGTGTGTGTGGGACAGAGTGTGAGTGTGTGGGAGTGTGTGTGTGGGACAGAGTGTGAGTGTGTGGGAGTGTGTGTGTGAGACAGAGTGTGAGTGTGTGGGAGTGTGTGTGTGTGAGACAGAGTGTGAGTGTGTGGGAGTGTGTGTGTGAGATACAGAATGTGAGTGTGTGGGAGTGTGTGTGTGAGACAGAGTGTGAGTGTGTGGGAGTGTGTGTGTGAGAGACAGAGTGTGAGTGTGTGGGAGTGTGTGTGTGTGAGAGACAGAGTGTGAGTATGTGGGAGTATGTGTGTGTGGGACAGAGTGCGAGTGTGTGGGAGTGTGTGTGTGTGAGAGACAGAGTGTGAGTGTGTGGGAGTGTGTGTGTGAGACAGAGTGTGAGTGTGTGGGAGTGTGTGTGTGAGAGACAGAGTGTGAGTGTGTGGGAGTGTGTGTGTGAGACAGAGTGTGAGTGTGTGGGAGTGTGTGTGTGTGAGACAGAGTGTGAGTGTGTGGGAGTGTGTGTGTGTGGGACAGAGTGTGAGTGTGTGGGAGTGTGTGTGTGAGATACAGAATGTGAGTGTGTGGGAGTGTGTGTGTGAGACAGAGTGTGAGTGTGTGGGAGTGTGTGTGTGAGAGACAGAGTGTGAGTGTGTGGGAGTGTGTGTGTGTGAGAGACAGAGTGTGAGTATGTGGGAGTGTGTGTGTGTGGGACAGAGTGCGAGTGTGTGGGAGTGTGTGTGTGTGAGAGACAGAGTGTGAGTGTGTGGGAGTGTGTGTGTGAGACAGAGTGTGAGTGTGTGGGAGTGTGTGTGTGAGAGACAGAGTGTGAGTGTGTGGGAGTGTGTGTGTGTGGGACAGAGTGTGAGTGTGTGGGAGTGTGTGTGTGTGAGAGACAGAATGTGAGTGTGTGGGAGTGTGTGTGTGGGACAGAGTGTTAGTGTGTGGGAGTGTGTGTGTGGGACAGAGTGTGAGTGTGTGGGAGTGTGTGTGTGTGGGACAGAGTGTGAGTGTGTGGGAGTGTGTGTGTGAGATACAGAATGTGAGTGTGTGGGAGTGTGTGTGTGAGACAGAGTGTGAGTGTGTGGGAGTGTGTGTGTGAGAGACAGAGTATGAGTGTGTGGGAGTGTGTGTGTGTGAGAGACAGAGTGTGAGTATGTGGGAGTGTGTGTGTGTGGGACAGAGTGCGAGTGTGTGGGAGTGTGTGTGTGTGAGAGACAGAGTGTGAGTGTGTGGGAGTGTGTGTGTGAGACAGAGTGTGAGTGTGTGGGAGTGTGTGTGTGAGAGACAGAGTGTGAGTGTGTGGGAGTGTGTGTGTGTGGGACAGAGTGTGAGTGTGTGGGAGTGTGTGTGTGTGAGAGACAGAATGTGAGTGTGTGGGAGTGTGTGTGTGGGACAGAGTGTTAGTGTGTGGGAGTGTGTGTGTGTGAGAGACAGAGTGTGAGTATGTGGGAGTGTGTGTGTGTGGGACAGAGTGTGAGTGTGTGGGAGTGTGTGTGTGTGAGAGACAGAGTGTGAGTGTGTGGGAGTGTGTGTGTGGGACAGAGTGTGAGTGTGTGGGAGTGTGTGTGTGGGACAGAGTGTGAGTGTGTGGGAGTGTGTGTGTGAGAGACAGAGTGTAAGTGTGTGGGAGTGTGTGTGTGGGACAGAGTGTGAGTGTGTGGGAGTGTGTGTGTGGGACAGAGTGTGAGTGTGTGGGAGTGTGTGTGTGTGAGAGACAGAGTGTGAGTATGTGGGAGTGTGTGTGTGTGGGACAGAGTGTGAGTGTGTGGGAGTGTGTGTGTGTGAGAGACAGAGTGTGAGTGTGTGGGAGTGTGTGTGTGGGACAGAGTGTGAGTGTGTGGGAGTGTGTGTGTGGGACAGAGTGTGAGTGTGTGGGAGTGTGTGTGTGTGAGAGACAGAGTGTGAGTATGTGGGAGTGTGTGTGTGTGGGACAGAGTGTGAGTGTGTGGGAGTGTGTGTGTGTGAGAGACAGAGTGTGAGTGTGTGGGAGTGTGTGTGTGGGACAGAGTGTGAGTGTGTGGGAGTGTGTGTGTGGGACAGAGTGTGAGTGTGTGGGAGTGTGTGTGTGAGAGACAGAGTGTGAGTGTGTGGGAGTGCGTGTGTGTGAGACAGAGTGTGAGTGTGTGGGAGTGTGTGTGTGAGAGAGAAAGAGTGTGAGTGTGTGGGAGTGTGTGTGTGTGAGACAGAGTGTGAGTGTGTGGGAGTGTGTGTGTGAGACAGAGTGTGAGTGTGTGGGAGTGTGTGTGTGGGACAGAGTGTGAGTTTGTGGGAGTGTGTGTGTGTGGGACAGAGTGTGAGTGTGTGGGAGTGTGTGTGTGTGAGACAGAGTGTGAGTGTGTGGGAGTGTGTGTGTGTGTGAGAGACAGAGTGTGAGTGTGTGGGAGTGTGTGTGTGAGACAGAGTGTGAGTGTGTGGGAGTGTGTGTGTGTGAGACAGAGTGTGAGTATGTGGGAGTGTGTGTGTGAGACAGAGTGTGAGTGTGTGGGAGTGTGTGTGTGAGACAGAGTGTGAGTATGTGGGAGTGTGTGTGTGGGACACAGTGTGAGTGTGTGGGAGTGTGTGTGTGGGACAGAGTGTGAGTGTGTGGGAGTGTGTGTGTGTGAGACAGAGTGGGAGTGTGTGGGAGTGTGTGTGTGTGAGACAGAGTGTGAGTGTGTGGGAGTGTGTGTGAGAGACAGAGTGTGAGTGTGTGGGAGTGTGTGTGTGAGACAGAGTGTGAGTATGTGGGAGTGTGTGTGGGAGACAGAGTGTGAGTGTGTGGGAGTGTGTGTGTGTGAGATAGAGTGTGAGTGTGTGGGAGTGTGTGTGTGAGAGACAGAGTGTGAGTGTGTGGGAGTGTGTGTGTGTGAGAGACAGAGTGTGAGTGTGTGGGAGTGTGTGTGTGTGAGAGACAGAGTGTGAGTGTGTGGGAGTGTGTGTGTGAGACAGAGTGTGAGTGTGTGGGAGTGTGTGTGTGGGACAGAGTGTGAGTGTGTGGGAGTGTGTGTGAGAGACAGAGTGTGTGTGTGTGGGAGTGTGTGTGTGTGACAGAGTGTGAGTGTGTGGGAGTGTGTGTGTGTGTGAGACATAGTGTGAGTGTGTGGGAGTGTGTGTGAGAGACAGAGTGTGAGTGTGTGGGAGTGTGTATGTGAGAGACAGAGTGTGAGTGTGTGGGAGTGTGTATGTGAGAGACAGAGTGTGAGTGTGTGGGAGTGTGTGTGAGAGAGAGACAGAGTGTGAGTATGTGGGAGTGTGTGTGTGAGACAGAGTGTGAGTGTGTGGGACTGTGTGTGTGTGAGACAGAGTGTGAGTGTGTGGGAGTGTGTGTGTGAGACAGAGTGTGAGTGTGTGGGAGTGTGTGTGTGTGAGACAGAGTGTGAGTGTGTGGGAGTGTGTGTGTGTGAGACAGAGTGTGAGTGTGTGGGGGTGTGTGTGTGGGACAGAGTGTGAGGGTGTGGGAGTGTGTGTGAGAGACAGAGTGTGAGTGTGTGGGAGTGTGTGTGTGAGAAACAGAGTGTGAGTGTGTGGGAGTGTGTGTGTGAGACAGAGTGTGAGTGTGTGGGAGTGTGTGTGTGTGTGAGACATAGTGTGAGTGTGTGGGAGTGTGTGTGAGAGACAGAGTGTGAGTGTGTGGGAGTGTGTGTGAGAGAGAGACAGAGTGTGAGTATGTGGGAGTGTGTGTGTGAGACAGAGTGTGAGTGTGTGGGAGTGTGTGTGTGTGAGACAGAGTGTGAGTGTGTGGGAGTGTGTGTGAGAGACAGAGTGTGAGTGTGTGGGAGTGTGTGTGTGAGACAGAGTGTGAGTATGTGGGAGTGTGTGTGGGAGACAGAGTGTGAGTGTGTGGGAGTGTGTGTGTGTGAGACAGAGTGTGAGTGTGTGGGAGTGTGTGTGTGTGAGAGACAGAGTGTATGTGTGTGGGAGTGTGTGTGTGTGAGAGACAGAGTGTGAGTGTGTGGGAGTGTGTGTGTGTGAGACAGAGTGTGAGTGTGTGGGAGTGTGTGTGTGGGACAGAGTGTGAGTGTGTGGGAGTGTGTGTGAGAGACAGAGTGTGAGTGTGTGGGAGTGTGTGTGTGAGAGACAGAGTGTGAGTGTGTGGGAGTGTGTGTGTGAGACAGAGTGTGAGTGTGTGGGAGTGTGTGTGTGTGAGACAGAGTGTGAGTGTGTGGGAGTGTGTGTGTGAGACAGAGTGTGAGTGTGTGGGAGTGTGTGTGTGAGACAGAGTGTGAGTGTGTGGGGGTGTGTGTGTGTGAGACAGAGTGTGAGTGTTTGGGAGTGTGTGTGTGTGAGAGACAGAGTGTGAGTGTGTGGGGGTGTGTGTTTGAGAGACAGAGTGTGAGTGTGTGGGAGCGTGTGTGTGAGACAGAGTGTGAGTGTGTGGGAGTGTGTGTGTGAGACAGAGTGTGAGTGTGTGGGGGTGTGTGTGTGAGAGACAGAGTGTGAGTGTGTGGGAGCGTGTGTGTGAGACAGAGTGTGAGTGTGTGGGAGTGTGTGTGAGAGACAGAGTGTGAGTGTGTGGGAGTGTGTGTGTGTGAGAGAGACAGAGTGTGAGTGTGTGGGAGTGTGTGTGTGAGACAGAGTGTGAGTGTGTGGGAGTGTGTGTGAGAGACAGAGTGTGAGTATGTGGGAGTGTGTGTGTGAGACAGAGTGTGAGTGTGTGGGAGTGTGTGTGAGAGACAGAGTGTGAGTATGTGGGAGTGTGTGTGTGGGACAGAGTGTGAGTGTGTGGGAATGTGTGTGTGAGACAGAGTGTGAGTATGTGGGAGTGTGTGTGTGTGAGACAGAGTGTGAGTGTGTGGGAGTGTGTGTGTGTGAGACAGAGTGTGAGTGTGTGGGAGTGTGTGTGTGAGACAGAGTGTGAGTGTGTGGGAGTGTGTGTGTGAGACAGAGTGTGAGTGTGTGGGGGTGTGTGTGTGTGAGACAGAGTGTGAGTGTTTGGGAGTGTGTGTGTGTGAGAGACAGAGTGTGAGTGTGTGGGGGTGTGTGTGTGAGAGACAGAGTGTGAGTGTGTGGGAGTGCGTGTGTGAGACAGAGTGTGAGTGTGTGGGAGTGTGTGTGTGAGACAGAGTGTGAGTATGTGGGAGTGTGTGTGTGAGACAGAGGTGTGAGTGTGTGGGAGTGTGTGTGTGAGACAGAGTGTGAGTGTGTGGGAGTGTGTGTGTGGGACAGAGTGTGAGTGTGTGGGAGTGTGTGTGTGTGAGACAGAGTGTGAGTATGTGGGAGTGTGTGTGTGTGGGACAGAGTGTGAGTGTGTGGGACTGTGTGTGTGTGAGACAGAGTGTGAGTGTGTGGGAGTTTGTGTGTGTGTGAGACAGAGTGTGAGTATGTGGGAGTGTGTGTGTGTGAGTGACAGAGTGTGAGTGTGTGGGAGTGTGTGTGTGTGTGAGACAGAGTGTCAGTATGTGGGAGTGTGTGTGTGAGAGACAGAGTGTGAGTGTGTGGGAGTGTGTGTGTGTGAGAGACAGAGTGTGAGTGTGTGGGAGTATGTGTGTGAGACAGAGTGTGAGTGTGTGGGAGTGTGTGTGTGAGAGACAGAGTGTGAGTGTGTGGGAGTGTGTGTGTGAGACAGAGTGTGAGTGTGTGGGAGTGTGTGTGTGTGAGACAGAGTGGGAGTGTGTGTGTGAGATACAGAATGTGAGTGTGTGGGAGTGTGTGTGTGAGACAGAGTGTGAGTGTGTGGGAGTGTGTGTGTGAGAGACAGAGTGTGAGTGTGTGGGAGTGTGTGTGTGTGAGAGACAGAGTGTGAGTATGTGGGAGTGTGTGTGTGTGGGACAGAGTGCGAGTGTGTGGGAGTGTGTGTGTGTGTGAGAGACAGAGTGTGAGTGTGTGGGAGTGTGTGTGTGAGACAGAGTGTGAGTGTGTGGGAGTGTGTGTGTGAGAGACAGAGTGTGAGTGTGTGGGAGTGTGTGTGTGAGACAGAGTGTGAGTGTGTGGGAGTGTGTGTGTGTGAGACAGAGTGTGAGTGTGTGGGAGTGTGTGTGTGTGGGACAGAGTGTGAGTGTGTGGGAGTGTGTGTGTGAGACACAGAATGTGAGTGTGTGGGAGTGTGTGTGTGAGACAGAGTGTGAGTGTGTGGGAGTGTGTGTGTGAGAGACAGAGTGTGAGTTTGTGGGAGTGTGTGTGTGTGGGACAGAGTGTGAGTGTGTGGGAGTGTGTGTGTGAGAGACAGAGTGTGAGTGTGTGGGAGTGTGTGTGTGAGAGACAGAGTGTGAGTGTGTGGGAGTGTGTGTGTGTGAGAGACAGAGTGTGAGTATGTGGGAGTGTGTGTGTGTGGGACAGAGTGCGAGTGTGTGGGAGTGTGTGTGTGTGAGAGACAGAGTGTGAGTGTGTGGGAGTGTGTGTGTGAGACAGAGTGTGAGTGTGTGGGAGTGTGTGTGTGAGACAGAGTGTGAGTATGTGGGAGTGTGTGTGTGGGACAGAGTGTGAGTGTGTGGGAGTGTGTGTGTGTGAGACAGAGTGTGAGTATGTGGGAGTGTGTGTGTGAGACAGAGTGTGAGTGTGTGGGAGTGTGTGTGTGAGACAGAGTGTGAGTGTGTGGGAGTGTGTGTGTGAGACAGAGTGTGAGTGTGTGGGAGTGTGTGTGTGTGAGACAGAGTGTGAGTGTGTGGGAGTGTGTGTGTGAGAGACAGAGTGTGAGTGTGTGGGAGTGTGTGTGTGAGAGACAGAGTGTGAGTGTGTGGGAGTGTGTGTGTGAGAGACAGAGTGTGAGTATGTGGGAGTGTGTGTGTGTGAGAGACAGAGTGTGAGTGTGTGGGAGTGTGTGTGTGAGAGACAGAGTGTGAGTGTGTGGGAGTGTGTGTGTGTGAGACAGAGTGGGAGTGTGTGGGAGTGTGTGTGTGTGAGACAGAGTGTGAGTGTGTGGGAGTGTGTGTGAGAGACAGAGTGTGAGTGTGTGGGAGTGTGTGTGTGAGAGAAATAGTGTGAGTATGTGGGAGTGTGTGTGGGAGACAGAGTGTGAGTGTGTGGGAGTGTGTGTGTGTGAGACAGAGTGTGAGTGTGGGAGTGTGTGTGTGTGAGACAGAGTGTGAGTGTGTGGGAGTGTGTGTGTGTGAGAGACAGAGTGTGAGTGTGTGGGAGTGTGTGTGTGTGAGAGACAGAGTGTGAGTGCGTGGGAGTGTGTGTGTGTGAGAGACAGAGTGTGAGTGTGTGGGAGTGTGTGTGTGAGACAGAGTGTGAGTGTGTGGGAGTGTGTGTGTGGGACAGAGTGTGAGTATGTGGGAGTGTGTGTGTGAGAGACAGAGTGTGAGTGTGTGGGAGTGTGTGTGTGTGGGACAGAGTGTGAGTGTGTGGGAGTGTGTGTGTGAGAGACAGAGTGTGAGTGTGTGGGAGTGTGTGTGTGTGAGAGATAGAGTGTGAGTGTGTGGGAGTGTGTGTGTGAGAGACAGAGTGTGAGTGTGTGGGAGTGTGTGTGTGTGAGAGACAGAGTGTGAGTATGTGGGTGTGTGTGTGTGAGAGACAGAGTGTGAGTGTGTGGGAGTGTGTGTGTGTGAGAGACAGAGTGTGAGTGTGTGGGAGTGTGTGTGTGAGACAGAGTGTGAGTGTTTGGGAGTGTGTGTGTGAGACAGAGTGTGAGTGTGTGGGAGTGTGTGTGTGTGAGACAGAGTGTGAGTGGACCCCTGTTAAAGAGGGAGTCTCTCTCTCTCTCTCTCTCCCTGTCAGGGACCCCTGTTAAAGAGGGAGTCTCTCTCTCTCTCTCTCTCCCTGTCAGGGACCCCTGTTAAAGAGGGAGTCTCTCTCTCTCTCTCCGTCAGGGACCCCTGTTAAAGAGGGAGTCTCTCTCTCTCTCTCTGTCAGGGACCCCTGTTAAAGGGGGAGTCTCTCTCTCTCACTCTCGCTCTGTCAGGGACCCCTGTTAAAGAGGGAGTCTCTCTCTCTCTCTCTCTCTGTCAGGGACCCCTGTTAAAGAGGGAGTCTCTCTCTCTCTCTCTCTCTCTGTCAGGGACCCCTGTTAAAGGGGGAGTCTCTCTCTCTCACTCTCGCTCTGTCAGGGACCCCTGTTAAAGAGGGAGTCTCTCTCTCTCTCTCTGGGTCAGGGACCCCTGTTAAAGAGGGAGTCTCTCTCTCTCTCTCTCTCTGTCAGGGACCCCTGTTAAAGAGGGAGTCTCTCTCTCTCACTCTCTCTCTGTCAGGGACCCCTGTTAAAGGGGGAGTCTCTCTCTCTCACTCTCTCTCTGTCAGGGACCCCTGTTAAAGAGGGAGTCTCTCTCTCTCTCTCTCTGGGTCAGGGACCCCTGTTAAAGAGGGAGTCTCTCTCTCTCTCTCTCTCTCTGTCAGGGACCCCTGTTAAAGAGGGAGTCTCTCTCTCTCACTCTCTCTCTGTCAGGGACCCCTGTTAAAGAGGGAGTCTCTCTCTCTCTCTCTCTCTCTCTGGGTCAGGGACCCCTGTTAAAGGGGGAGTCTCTCTCTCTCTCTCTGTCAGGGACCCCTGTTAAAGAGGGAGTCTCTCTCTCTCTCTCTCTCTCTCTCTGTCAGGGACCCCTGTTAAAGAGGGAGTCTCTCTCTCTCTCTCTCTCAGGGACCCCTGTTAAAGGGGGAGTCTCTCTCTCTCTCTCTGTCTGGGACCCCTGTTAAAGGGGGAGTCTCTCTCTCTCTCTCTCTCTGTCAGGGACCCCTGTTAAAGAGGAAGTCTCTCTCTCTCTCTCTGTCAGGGACCCCTGTTAAAGAGGAAGTCTCTCTCTCTCTCTCTCTGTCAGGGACCCATGTTAAAGAGGGAGTCTTTCTCTCTCTCTCTCTCTCTCCGACAGGGACCCCTGTTAAAGAGGGAGTCTCTCTCACTCTCTCTCTCTCTTTGGGTCAGGGACCCCTGTTAAAGAGGGAGTCTCTCTCTCTCTCCGTCAGGGACCCCTGTTAAAGAGGGAGTCTCCCTCACTCTCTCTCTCTCTCTCTGTCTGGGACCCCTGTTAAAGGGGGAGTCTCTCTCTCTCTCTCTCTCTGTCAGGGACCCCTGTTAAAGAGGGAGTCTCTCTCTCTCTCTCTGTCAGAGACCCCTGTTAAAGAGGGAGTCTCTCTCTCTCTCTCTCTCTGTCAGGGACCCCTGTTAAAGAGGGAGTCTCTCTCTCTCTCTCTCTCTCTGTCAGGGACCCCTGTTAAAGAGGGAATCTCTCTCTCTCTCTCTCTCTGGGTCAGGGACCCCTGTTAAAGAGGGAGTCTCTCTCTCTCTCTGTCAGGGACCCCTGTTAAAGAGGGAGTCTCTCTCTCTCTCTCTCTGGGTCAGGGACCCCTGTTAAAGAGGGAGTCTCTCTCTCTCTCTCTCTGGGTCAGGGACCCCTGTTAAAGAGGGAGTCTCTCTCTCTCTCTCTCTGTCAGGGACCCCTGTTAAAGAGGGAGTCTCTCTCTCTCTCTCTCTGTCAGGGACCCCTGTTAAAGAGGGAGTCTCTCTCTCTCTCTGTCAGGGACCCCTGTTAAAGAGGGAGTCATTCTCTCTCTCTGTCAGGGACCCCTGTTAAAGAGGGAGTCTCTCTCTCTCTCTCTGTCAGGGACCCCTGTTAAAGAGGGAGTCTCTCTCTCTCTCTCTCTCTGTCAGGGACCCCTGTTAAAGAGGGAGTCTCTCTCTCTCTCTCTGTCAGGGACCCCTGTTAAAGAGGGAGTCTCTCACTCTCTCTCTCTCTGTCAGGGACCCCTGTTAAAGAGGGAGTCTCTCTCTCCCTCTCTGTCAGGGACCCCTGTTAAAGAGGGAGTCTCTCACTCTCTCTCTCTCTGTCAGGGACCCCTGTTAAAGAGGGAGTCTCTCTCTCCCTCTCTGTCAGGGACCCCTGTTAAAGAGGGAGTCTCTCTCTCTCTCTCTCTGTCAGGGACCCCTGTTAAAGAGGGAGTCTCTCTCTCTCTCTCTCTCTCTCTCTCAGTCAGGGACCCCTGTTAAAGAGGGAGTCTCTCCCTGTCTCTCTCTGTCAGGGACCCCTGTTAAAGAGGGAGTCTCTCTCTCTCTCCGACAGGGACCCCTGTTAAAGAGGGAGTCTCTCTCTCTCTCTCTGTCAGGGACCCCTGTTAAAGAGGGAGTCTCTCTCTCTCTCTTTCCGTCACCCTCTCTCTCTCTTTCTCTCTCTCTATCACCCTCTCTCACTCTCTCTCTCTCTCTCACCCTCTCTTTCTCTCTCTCCGTCACCCTCTCTCTCTCTTCTCTCTATCGCCCTCTCTCACTATATCTCTCTCTCTCTCTCCGTCACCCTCTCTCTCTCTTTCTCTCTCTCCGTCACCCTCTCTCTCTGTATATCACCCTCGCTCGAAGTCTCTTATTCTGATGTTGCGATGAATGAGAATCCCAGTATCTGTGCCGGCAGTGTGTGCGGTTCTGGGATTTATTTTCACTGATGTCCATTCTGGGACTAATTCTGGACCTGGGGTAGCCTCGGGTACTCCGTAATCTGGGCTGCGAGGATACACAAACTGAAAATCCACGCTGACAGATAGGAACAGGACAAGGATCTCTGCACAGCAAAGCTGGGAACTCTCCATTTAATTACAGCAATGGATACTAAACACAATACACAGCACTGGGACATTCAAAAGAAAGGACTCATATCGTGAGACAGAGAGAGTGGGGCAGTGGGATTAGTTTGGGGATTGATAGAGGGCTATGGGGAGAGAGTGGGATTAGTTTGGGATTGATACAGGGCTATGGGGAGAGAGTGGGGCAGTGGGATTAGTTTGGGGATTGATACAGGGCTATGGGGAGAGAGCGGGGCAATGGGATTAGTTTGGGGATTGATACAGGGCTATGGGGAGAGAGTGGGACAGTGGGATTAGTCTGGGGATTGATACAGGGCTATGGGGAGAGAGTGGGGCAATGGGATTAGTTTGGGGATTGATACAGGGCTATGGGGAGAGAGTGGGGCAGTGGGATTAGTTTGGGGGTTGATACAGGGCTATGGGGAGAGTGCGGGGCAGTGGGATTAGTTTGGGGAGTGATACAGGGCTATGGGGAGAGAGTGGGGCAATGGGATTAGTTTGGGGATTGATACAGGGCTATGGGGAGAGAGCGGGACAGTGGGATTAGTTTGGGGATTGATACAGGGCTATGGGGAGAGAGTGGGACAGTGGGATTAGTCTGGGGATTGATACAGGGCTATGGGGAGAGAGTGGGGCAGTGGGATTAGTTTGGGGATTGATACAGGGCTATGGGGAGAGAGCGGGGCAGTGGGATTAGTTTGGGGATTGATACAGGGCTATGGGGAGAGAGTGGGGCAATGGGATTAGTTTGGGGATTGATACAGGGCTATGGGGAGAGAGCGGGACAGTGGGATTAGTTTGGGGATTGATACAGGGCTATGGGGAGAGAGTGGGACAGTGGGATTAGTCTGGGGATTGATACAGGGCTATGGGGAGAGAGTGGGACAGTGGGATTAGTTTGGGGATTGATACAGGGCTATGGGGAGGGAGCGGGGCAGTGGGATTAGTTTGGGGATTGATACAGGGCTATGGGGAGAGAATGGGGCAGTGGGATTAGTTTGGGGATTGATACAGGGCTATGGGGAGAGAGTGGGACAGTGGGATTAGTTTGGGGATTGATACAGGGCTGTGGGGAGAGAGCGGGGCAGTGGGATTAGTTTGGAGATTTATACAGGGCTATGGGGAGAGAGTGGGGCAGTGGGATTAGTTTGGGGATTGATACAGGGCTATGGGGAGAGAGTGGGGCAGTGGGATTAGTTTGGGGATTGATACAGAGCTATGGGGAGAGAGTGGGGCAGTGGGATTAGTTTGGGGATTGATACAGGGCTATGGGGAGAGAGCGGGACAGTGGGATTAGTTTGGGGATTGATACAGAGCTATGGGGAGAGAGTGGGACAGCGGGATTAGTTTGGGGATTGATACAGGGCTATGGGGAGAGAGCGGGGCAGTGGGATTAGTTTGGGGATTGATACAGGGCTATGGGGAGACAGTGGGGCAGTGGGATTAGTTTGGGGATTGATACAGGGCTATGGGGAGAGAGTGGGGCAGTGGGATTAGTTTGGGGATTGATACAGAGCTATGGGGAGAGAGCGGGACAGTGGGATTAGTTTGGGGATTGATACAGGGCTATGGGGAGAGAGTGGGGCAGTGGGATTAGTTTGGGGATTGATACAGGGCTATGGGGAGCGAGTGGGGCAGTGGGATTAGTTTGGGGATTGATACAGGGCTATGGGGAGAGAGTGAATTTCATACAGCTGAACATAAATAAGTGATTATTCATCACTTCAAATATGCAGTAGTAATTCTTTCCATTTATCTTTTCATTCTCAATTCTATCAAAAATACATTTTGTAACAAAAGCCTGATCCAAAAAATCCATTTATGTTCATCACCATTCAAGATCTCCACTAATTAGAACATTTACACTTTCTCACAGACTCTCCGGTTTAAGCTCAAGATGAGCGCTTAATTAATTATTTCTCTTCAATGGTTAACTCTCCTCACAACTCTTCAGCTGTAATGTAATGCACGATTGTAAAATGTAATAGCTTATTAAACATTGATCTGCTGTACCCTATTCCACCACATGTGGCTCTCGGTCACACACTTTCACCCCCCCTCTCTGTCTCTTCCCCTTGTCAAGAGAGAGAGAGAGAGAAACTCACAGACTGCTGGAGTTTTAACCCTTTACTCCCCTCTTAGCTGTTCTGTTCATAGAAATCATAGAAATCATAGAAACCCTACAGTGCAGAAGGAGGCCATTCGGCCCATCGAGTCTGCACCGACCACAATCCCACCCAGGCCCCACCCCCACATATTTTACCCGCTGATCCCTCTAACCTACGCATCCCAGGACTCTAAGGGGCAATTTTTTTGAACCTGGCCAATCAACCTAACCCGCGCGTCTTTGGACAGTGGGAGGAAACCGGAGCACCCGGAGGAAACCCACGCAGACACGAGGAGAATGTGCAAACTCCACACAGACAGTGACCCGAGCCGGGAATCGAACCCGGGACATGTTGGACATGTTTTCCGATTGGTACCGGTTTATTCTTTCAATTGGGTCCAGTGTTTCCAGACACCTCTGCCTTGTATATCTACACAGGCACACATGTCCCCACTAATGATAACCTTGTTGTAACATCTCCTGAGAGGTCGCGTTCCAAGTGGGGGAGGGTCCCCAGAGATTATAGGGCTGTGGGTTGTTTTCTAATGCCTGATTTCTTTCTTCCAATTCCCTGATTCTGATGTCTACTTTCTTAATCTTTGCCATGTCCTCATTCTCTATTTCTCCAATTTTGGATTCCAAGTCCTTAATTTTATCCTTGTTTTTATTCCACCTTTTGGTCAAATCCTTTACTTGTCCAATTTAGACCATCGAACTGGTGGACTAATAACACTCCCGGTTTTTCATCTCACTCTTTTCCTTCATTAATCGAGGGATTGAGTTTAGGAGTCGGGAGATAATGCTGCAGCTTTATAGGACCCTGGTTAGACCCCACTTGGAGTACTGCGCGCAGTTCTGGTCACCTCATTACAGGAAAGATGTTGAAGCCATTGAAAGGGTGCAGAGGAGATTTACAAGGATGTTGCCTGGATTGGGGGGCATGCCTTATGAGGATAGGTTGAGGGAGCTTGGTCTCTTCTCCCTGGAGAGACGAAGGAGGAGAGGTGACCTGATAGAGGTTTACCAGATGTTGAGAGGTCTGGATAGGGTAGACTCTCAGAGGCTATTTCCAAGGGCTGAAATGGTTGCTACGAGAGGACACAGGTTTAAGGTGCTGGGGGGTAGGTACAGAGGAGATGTCAGGGGTAAGTTTTTCACTCAGAGGGTGGTGGGTGAGTGGAATCGGCTGACGTCGGTGGTGGTGGAGGCAAACTCGTTGGGGTCTTTTAAGAGACTTCTGGATGAGTACATGGGATTTAATGGGATTGAGGGCTATAGATAGGCCTAGAGGTAGGGATATGATCAGCGCAACTTGTGGGCCGAAGGGCCTGTTTGTGCTGTGGCTTTCTATGTTCTATGTTCTCAGGTCTGAGAAACATCCCAGCCATCTTTTGGCATCTCTCTCATCAACGAATGGCTGTCGGTCGATAAGGGAGCCTGGGATTTCCCTCACTTCATTTCCTCATCTGTCATCCTATAGACTCCTACGTCCCCTCTCGAGGGTTTGCTTCCCGATACGGCCACAAGTACTCTCTTAGTAACAAAGAACAAAGAACAAAGAACAGTACAGTACAGCACAGGAAACAGGCCCTTCGGCCCTCCAAGCCTGTGCCGCTCCTTGGTCCAACTAGACCAATCGTTTGTATCCCTCCATTCCCAGGCTGCTCATGTGACTATCCAGGTAAGTCTTAAACGATGTCAGCGTGCCTGCCTCCACCACCCTACTTGGCAGCGCATTCCAGGCCCCCACCACCCTCTGTGTAAAAAACGTCCCTCTGATGTCTGAGTTATACTTCGCCCCTCTCAGCTTGAGCCCGTGACCCCTCGTGATCGTCACCTCCGACCTGGGAAAAAGCTTCCCACTGTTCACCCTATCTATACCCTTCATAATCTTGTATACCTCTATTAGATCTCCCCTCATTCTCCGTCTTTCCAAGGAGAACAACCCCAGTCTACCCAATCTCTCCTCATAGCTAAGACCCTCCATACCAGGCAACATCCTGGTAAACCTTCTCTGCACTCTCTCTAACGCCTCCACGTCCTTCTGGTAGTGCGGCGACCAGAACTGGACGCAGTACTCCAAATGTGGCCTAACCAGCGTTCTATACAGCTGCATCATCAGACTCCAGCTTTTATACTCTATACCCCGTCCTATAAAGGCAAGCATACCATATGCCTTCTTCACCACCTTCTCCACCTGTGTTGCCACCTTCAAGGATTTGTGGACTTGCACACCTCGGTCCCTCTGTGTTTCTATACTCCTGATGACTCTGCCATTTATTGCATAACTCCCCCCTACATTATTTCTTCCAAAATGCATCACTTCGCATTTATCCGGATTAAATTCCATCTGCCACCTCTCCGCCCAATTTTCCAGCCTATCTATATCCTGCTGTATTGCCCGACAATGCTCTTCGCTATCCGCAATTCCAGCCATCTTTGTGTCATCCGCAAACTTGCTGATTACACCAGTTACACCTTCTTCCAAATCATTTATATATATCACAAATAGCAGAGGTCCCAGTACAGAGCCCTGCGGAACACCACTGGTCACAGACCTCCAGCCGGAAAAAGACCCTTCGACCACTACCCTCTGTCTCCTATGGCCAAGCCAGTTCTCCACCCATCGAGCCACTTCTCCTTGTATCCCATGAGCCTTAACCTTCTTAACCAACCTGCCATGCGGGACTTTGTCAAATGCCTTACTGAAATCCATATAGACGACATCCACGGCCCTTCCTTCATCAACCGTTTTTGTCACTTCCTCAAAAAACTCCACCAAATTTGTAAGGCACGACCTCCCTCTTACAAAACCATGCTGTCTGTCACTAATGAGATTGTTCCGTTCTAAATGCACATACATCCTGTCTCTAAGAATCCTCTCCAACAACTTCCCTACCACGGACGTCAAGCTCACCGGCCTATAATTTCCTGTGGTTCTTCCCACCGTATTTGATACTCACGTACTCCCGGCCCGATTACCTTCCCTGATGTGTTTCTTCCACCGGAGTCCGGCTCAAAGGAAGGAGTGATCAATTCCTTCGCATGCTGCGTTACAACTTAACCGGTAGATGACCAACCCAACTTATATAACCTTAAATACACAAAGACAAAACTCTGCGCTCTTCACCACTGCAGAGTTTGATGTGAGCCGCTTTCTGCCACTTGGGCCTCACAATCCTAAGTGCCCCTTGGTGTCTCTTTACCTCCTCAATACCTGACCATAGCGTGGGGAATTTTCCCTCTCAACGTCCGATCTAAGATGAGCTCAGAGACAGGCAACCCTGTCCCCTTGTCGATCAGCACAAGTCACAGTTACTTATCACTGTCAACAGTTAGTACTTATCACTGTACCTGATCACTATATCACACATTCCCCGAATCGTACCCCAGAAAACTACACCGTTGACTCAGTCTGACTCCTACAGATTCAATGATCTCTATTCCGGCTTCCGATCGTGGCCACCGATCGGATTTACCAGGAATACAGACCCTGCCGACTACGCCATTTGTCGTGGGGAAAAAGTCACCACTCGGAGATCAGACTTGGGATTCAACATGTAATTTATTAAATAGAAGCTTGGGGAGGATCTCTGGGTAGAGTTCCTCAATCTGGCTTGGCAGCAAGTGCATTTATCGACGTTAAAACATCGCAAACATCGGCAGTTTTGCACCAAATCTGACGCGGTTCCACACTTGGCCAATTGTGCCCCTTGACAATAGTTAGTTATCAATAACCCCCAATCACATTTCGTTGAAAATACCTCACAGTGGGACAGTGGGATTAGTTTGGGGATTGATACAGGGCTATGGGGAGAGAGTGGGACAGTGGGATTAGTTTGGGGATTGATACAGGGCTATGGGGAGAGAGTGGGACAGTGGGATTAGTTTGGGATTGATACAGGGCTATGGGGAGAGAGCGGGACAGTGGGATTAGTTTGGGGATTGATACAGGGCTCTGGGGAGAGAGTGGGGCAGTGGGATTAATTTGGGATTGATACAGGGCTATGGGGAGAGTTTGGGACAGTGGGATTAGTTTGGGGATTGATACAGGGCTATGGGGAGAGAATGGGGCAGTGGGATTAGTTTGGGGATTGATACAGGGTTATGGGGAGAGAGTGGGACAGTGGGATTAGTTTAAGATTGATACAGAGCTATGGGTAGAGAGTGGGACAGTGGGATTAGTTTGGGGATTGATACAGGGCTATGGGGAGAGAGTGGGACAGTGGGATTAGTTTGGGATTGATACAGGCCTATGGGGAGAGAGTGGGACTGTGGGATTAGTTTGAGATTGATACAAGGCTATGGGGAGAGAGTGGGGCAGTGGGATTAGTTTGGGGATTAATACAAGGCTATGGGGAGAGAGTGGGGCAGTGGGATTAGTTTGGGGATTGATACAGGGCTATGGAGTGAGAGTGGGGCAGTGGGATTAGTTTGGGGATTGATACAGGGTTATGGGGAGAGAGTGGGACAGTGGGATTAGTTTGGTGATTGATACAGGGCTATGGGGAGAGAGTGGGACAGTGGGATTAGTTTGGGATTGATACAGGGCTATGGGGAGAGAGTGGGACAGTGGGATTAGTTTGGGGATTGATACAGGCCTATGGGGAGAGAGTGGGACTGTGGGATTAGTTTGAGATTGATAGAAGGCTATGGGGAGAGGGTGGGGCAGTGGGATTAGTTTGGGGATTGACACAGGGCTATGGAGTGAGAGTGGGGCAGTGGGATTAGTTTGGGGATTGATACAGGGTTATGGGGAGAGAGTGGGACAGTGGGATTAGTTTGGTGATTGATACAGGGCTATGGGGAGAGAGTGGGACAGTGGGATTAGTTTGGGATTGATACAGGCCTATGGGGAGAGAGTGGGACTGTGGGATTAGTTTGAGATTGATAGAAGGCTATGGGGAGAGAGTGGGGCAGTGGGATTATTTTGGGATTGGTACAGGGCTAAGGGGAGAGAGTGGGCAGTGGGATTAATTTGGGCATTGATACAGGGCTGTGGGGAGAGAGTGGGGCAGTGGGATTAGTTTGGGGATTGATATTGGGCTATGGGTAGAGTGCGGGATAGTTCGATTTGTTTGGGTATTGATACAGGGCTATGGGGAGAGAGTGGGACAGTGGGATAAGTTTGGGGATTGATACAGGGCTATGGGGAGAGAGTGGGACTGTGGGATTAGATTGGGGATTGATACAGGGCTATGGGGAGAGAGTGGGGCAGTGGGATTAATGGACGATTTATACAGGGCTATGGGGAGAGAGTGGGACAGTGGGATTAGTTAGGGGATTGATACAGGGCTATGGGGAGAGAGTGGGACAGTGGGATTAGTTTGGGGATTGATACAGGGCTATGGGGAGAGAGTGGGACAGTGGGATTAGTTTGGGGATTGATACAGGGCTATGGGGAGAGAGCGGGACAGTGGGATTGGTTTGAGATTGATACAGGACTATGGGGAGAGAGTGGGGCAGTGGGATTAGTTTGGGGAATGATACAGTGCTATGTGGAGAGAGTGGGACAGTGGGATTAGTTTGGGGAATGATACAGGGCTATGGGAAGAGAGCGGGACAGTGGGATTAGTTTGGGGATTGATACAGGGCTATGGGGAGAGAGTGGGACAGTGGGATTAGTTTGGGGATTGATACAGGGCTATGGGGAGAGAGTGGGGCAGTGGGATTAGTTTGGGGATTGATACAGGGCTATGGGGAGAGAGTGGGACAGTGGGATTAGTTTGGGGATTGATACAGGGCTATGGGGAGAGAGTGGGACAGTGGGATTAGTTTGGGGATTGATACAGGGCTATGGGGAGAGAGCGGGACAGTGGAATTGGTTTGAGATTGATACAGGGCTATGGGGAGAGAGTGGGGCAGTGGGATTAGTTTGGGGAATGATACAGTGCTATGGGGAGAGAGTGGGACAGTGGGATTAGTTTGGGGAATGATACAGGGCTATGGGGAGAGAGTGGGGCAGTGGGATTAATTGGGGATTGATACAGGGCTATGGGGAGAGAGTGGGGCAGTGGGATTAGTTTGAGATTGATACAGGGCTATGGGGAAAGAGCGGGGCAGTGGGATTAGTTTGGGGATTGATACAGGGCTATGGGGAGAGAGCGGGACAGTGGGATTAGTTTGGGGATTGAGACAGGGCTATGGGGAGAGAGCGGGGCAGTGGGATTAATTTGGGGATTGATACAGGGCTATGGGGAGAGAGCGGGACAGTGGGATTAGTTTGGGGATTGATACAGGGCTATGGTGAGAGAGCGGGAGAGTGGGATTAGTTTGGGGATTGATACAGGGCTATGAGGAGAGAGCAGGGCAGTGGGATTAGTTTGGGGATTGATACAGGGCTATGGGGAGAGAGTGGGACAGTGGGATTAGTTTGGGGATTGATACAGGGCTATGGGGAGAGAGTGGGGCAGTGGGATTAGTTTGGGGATTGATACAGGGCTATGGGGAGAGAGCGGGACAGTGGGATTAGTTTGGGATTGATACAGGGCTATGGGTAGAGAGCGGGACAGTGGGATTAGTTTGACTGCAAGCGGACAGTGGGAAATTTGAGGACATCAGGTTGCATTGGCAATGTTGGAGAATGTTCCGCCATTCTGTGTTGATACGTTCGATTCCACACATCTGCTTTTTCCGTCTTTGTGGAACCAGGATCCCCCGGGACATCTCAAGCGAGTTGTAGCTGATCCGATTGGAAATTCCAGGCCCAGATGGTGGAGACTGCAAGACAGACGTCGAGTTGGTTATGAGCGAAGTGCGGCTTCCCCTTTGACCCCCTCGCTCCCACTCCCCTGCACACCCCATGTGACACCCCCCGCCTCCTTCAGCCCCGAACCCCCACTGACCCTCTCAAAGAACAAAGGACAATACAGCACAGGAACAGGTCCTTCGGCCCTCCAAGCCTGCACTGCTCATGTGCCCAACGAGACCATTCGTTTGTATCCCTCTATTCCCAGTCTGTCCATGTGGCTATCTAGATCTCCTGACCTGTCGGCCGTTCCCTTCTCCCGCCTATCTGTGCCACTGACCTCTCCTTTTGTGTCCCCTCTGCTGCCCCCTCCCCCCCCCCCCTGCCCCCCACCATTTTCCACCCTCCAGCCCACCTCCCTCAGTGATGGTAGATTTGATTTGAATTATTATGGGCGGCACGGTAGCACAGTGGTTAGCACTGCCGCTTCACAGCTCCAGGGTCTTGGGTTCGATTCCCGGCTCGGGTCACTGTCTGTGCACATTCTCCTCGTGTCTGCGTGGGTTTCCTCCGGGTGCTCCGGTTTCCTCCCAAAGTCCAAAGATGTGCGGGTTAGGTTGATTGGCCAGGTTAAAAATTGCCCCTTAGAGTCCTGAGGTGTGTAGGTTAGAGGGATTAGCGGGTAAAATATGTGGGGGTAGGGCCTGGGTGGGATTGTGGTCGGTGCAGACTCGATGGGCCGAATGGCCTCCTTCTGCACTGTAGGGATTCTATGATTATTGTCACATGTATTAGCGTACAGTGAAAAGCATTGTTTCTTGCGCGCTGTGCAGACAAAGCATACCGTTCATAGAGAAGGAAAGGAGAGGGTGCAGAATGTAGTGTTACAGTCACAGCTAGGGGTGTAGAGAAAGATCAACTTAATGCGAGGTAGGTCCATTCAAAAGTCTGACGGCAGCAGGGAAGAAGCTGTTCTTGAGTCGGTCGGTACGTGACCTCAGACTTTTGTATCTTTTTCCCGATGGAAGAAGGTGGAAGAGAGAATGTCCGGGGTGCGTGGGGGGTCCTTAATTATGCTGGCGGCTTTTCCCCCGAGGCAGCGGGAAGTGTAGACGGAGTCAATGGATGGGAGGCTGGTTTGCGTGATGGATTGGGCTACATTTACGACCTTTTGTAGTTCCTTGCGGTCTTGGGCAGAGCAGGAGCCCCAGACCAAGCTGTGATACAACTAGAAAGAATGCTTTCTGTGGGGCATCTGTAAAAGTTGGTGAGAGTCGTGGCGGACATGGCAAATTTTCTTAGTCTTCTGAGAAAGAAGAGGCGTTGGTGGGGCTTTCGTAACTATAGTGTCGGCGTGGGGGGGACCAAGACAGGTTGTTGGTGATCTGGACACCTAAAACATGAAGCTCTCTGGACCCTTTCTACTTCATCCCCGTTGATGTAGACAGGAGCATGTTCTCCTTTACGTTTCCTGAAGTCGATGACAATCTCGTTCATTTTGTTGACATTGAGGGAGAGATTATTGTTGCCGCACCAATTCACCAGATTCTCTCTCTCATTCCTGTACTCTGTCTCGTCACTGTTTGAGATCCGACCCACTACAAAGAACAAAGAACAATACAGCACAGGAACAGGCCCTTCGGCCCTCCAAGCCCGTGCCGCTCCCTGGTCCAAACTAGACCATTCTTTTGCATCCCTCCATTCCCACTCCGTTCATGTGGCTGTCTAGATAAGTCTTAAACGTTCCCAGTGTGTCCGCCTCCACCACCTTGCCCGGCAGCGCATTCCAGGCCCCCACCACCCTCTGTGTAAAATACGTCCTTCTGATATCCGTGTTAAACCTCCCCCCCGCCTCACCTTGAACCTATGACCCCTCGTGAACGTCACCACCGACCCGGGGGAAAAAGCTTCCCACCGTTCACCCTATCCATGCCTTTCATAATTTTATACACCTCTATTAAGTCTCCCCTCATCCTCCGTCTTTCCAGGGAGAACAACCCCAAGTTCACCCACCACTACGGTGGTGTCGTCGGCAAACTTGAAAATCGAATTGGAGGGGACCTCTCAACCCCCAACCTGGATCCCTCCGCCTGGCCTGACTGACCTCCTCCCCCCCCCCAGTGGACAGTCTCCCCACCCGTTCCGTTCCCCGCCGCCGCCCCCCCCTTCCCCGGCGCACTGACTTTCGATTTGTGGGGGGGGGGGGGGGGAGTTTTGCGCCCACCTCTCTTGCAGTGATATCCACATTCGTCCGGGCAACACCACATCCGGTCCCCGCACTCCGAGTGGCAGTGACACCGCTGCTTCCAGCACCAACTTGGTCCTTGCAATGCCAAGTTCTTACAGAGCTGGCTCAGAGTGTTCCTGGGACAACCTGCAGTGGCAATGGGAGCAGAACAAGCGGGTTAGAAATATTTGATTTGATTTGATCTATTATTGTCGCATGTATTATTATCACATGTATGTCACATGTATTATTGTCACATGTACATATGTTGCAGCTGTATAAGGTGCTGGTGAGGCCACACCTGGAGTTACTGTGTACAGTTTTGGTCTCCTTACTTGAGAAAGGATATACTCTCACTGGAGGGGGTGCAGAGGAGATTCACTAGGTTGATTCCGGAGTTGAGAGGGTTGGCTTATGAGGAGAGACTGAGTAGACTGGGGCTACACTCATTGGAATTCAGAAGAATGAGTGGAGATCTTATAGAAACATATAAGATTATGAAGGAATAGATAAGATAGAAGCAGGGAAGTTGTTTCCACTGGCGGGTGAAACTGGAACTAGGGGGTATGGCCTCAAAATAAGGGGGAACAGATTTAGGACTGAGTTGAGGAGGAACTTCATAGTCCCAGTCTATCCAGCCTCTCCTTATAACCCAAACCATCAAGTCCCGGTAGCATTCTATAAATCTTTTCTGCACTCTTTCTAGTTTAATAATATCCTTTCTATAATAGGGTGAGCAGAACTGTACACAGTATTCCAAGTGTGGCCTTACCAATGTCTTGTACAACTTCCACAAGACGTCCCAACTCCGATTAAATGTTCTGACCGATGAAACCTGCTTTCTTCACCAGCCTGTCCATCTGTGACACCACTTTCAAGGAGCTATGAACCTGTACCCCTCGATCTCTTTGTTCTGTAACTCTCCCCAACACCCTACCATTAACTGAGTAAGTCCTGCTCTGGTTCAATCTACCAAAATGCATCACCTCGCATTTGTCTAAATTAAACTCCATCTGCCATTCGTCAGCCCACTGGCCCAATTGATCAAGATCCCGTTGCAATCGGAGATAACCTTCTTCACTGTCCACCATGCCACCAATATTGGTCTCATCTGCAAACTTACTAAACATGCCCCCTATATTCTCATCCAAATCATGAATATAAATGACAAATAACAGTGGACCCAGCACTGATCCCTGAGGCACACCGCTGGTCACAGGCCTCCCGTTTGAAAAACAACTCTCTACAACCACCCTCTTGACAGAAGCCAGTTTTGTATCCATTTAGATACCTCACCCTGGATCCCTTGAGATTTAACCTTATGCAACAACCTACCACGTGGTACCTTGTCAAAGGCCTTGCTAAAGTCCATGGAGACAACACCAACTCCACTCCCCTCATCTACCTTCTTGGTTACCCCTTCAAAAAACCCAATCAAATTTGTGAGACATGATTTTCCACTCACAAAGCCATGCTGACTGTCCCTAATCAGTCCTTGCGTCTCTAAATGCCTGTAGATCCTGTCTCTCAAAATACCTTCCAACAACTTACCCACCACAGATGTGAGGCTCACCGGCCTGTAGTTCCCAGGCTTTTCCCTGCAGCCCTTTTTAAACAAAGGCACAACATTTGCCACTCTCCAATCTTCAGGCAGCTCACCCGTGACTATCGATGATTCAAACATCTCGGCGAGGGGACCCGCAATTTCCTCCTGAGCCTCCCACAATGCCCTGGGATATACCTCATCGGATCCCGGGGATTTATCCACCTTGATGCGCTTTAAGACTTACGGCACCTCCTTCTCTGTAATATGTACACTCCTCAAGACGTCACTATTTAATTCCCCAAGTTCCCGAACATCCATACTTTTCTCAACAGTCAATACTGATGAGAAATATTCATTTAGGATCTCAACCATCTCTTGTGGATCCGCACATAGGTGACCTTGTTGATCCGTAAGAGGCCCTACTCTCTCCCATAGAAACCATAGAAACCCTGCAGTGCAGAAGGAGGCCATTCGGCCCATCGAGTCTGCACCAACCACAATCCCACCCAGGCCCTACCCCCACATATTTTACCCGCTAATCCCTCTAACACACGCATCCCAGGACACTAAGGGGCAATTTTAGCATGGCCAATTAACCTAACCCGCACATCTTTGGACTGTGGGAGGAAACCGGAGCACCCGGAGGAAACCCACGCAGACACGAGGAGAATGTGCAAACTCCACACAGACAGTGACCCGAGCCGGGAATCGAACCCGGGACCCTGGAGCTGTGAAGCAGCAGTGCTAACCACTGTGCTACCGTGCCCCTTGTTACTCTTTTGTCCTTCAGGTTTATATGTATATGGATCAAAACCATCCCACCCTCCATTTCAGAGAGTTCGGCCATCTCAAAGGGAACACTAACCTCTCCTGCTCTGGAGGCACACTCTGCCGTACTGGCTGGGGCAGCAAATCCTTCCGACAGGGCAGTCCCTGTTGCCGCAGCACTCCCACACGCGACAGGCGCGGGCTCCTTCTGTGCAGTAGGCGGCACAGCTGGGCCCGATGATGGAGCGTGGGCAGGTGCCAGAGGACCCTGCGGGAAAAAAAGAACAGGAAAAAGACAGGCAGGAAAGAAGACCCTTGCTGTTTGTCATTTTCATAAATGACCTGGATGAGGAAGTGGAGGGATGGGTTGGTAAGTTTGCTGACGACACCAAGGTAGGTGGTGTTGTGGATAGTTTGGAGGGATGTCAGAAGTTGCAGCGAGACATAGATAGAATGCAAGACTTGGCGGAGAAGTGGCAGATGGACTTCAACCCGGATAAGTGTGTAGTGATCCATTTTGGCAGATCCAATGGGATGAAGCAGCAGTATAATATGAAGGGTGCCATTCTTAGCAGTGTAGAGGATCAGAAGGACCTTGGGGTCCGGGTCCATAGGACTCTTAAATCGGCCTCGCAGGTGGAGGATGCGGTCAAGAAGGCGTACGGCGTACTGGCCTTCATTAATCGAGGGATTGAGTTTAGGAGTCGGGAGATAATGCTGCAGCTTTATAGGACCCTGGTTAGACCCCACTTGGAGTACTGCGCGCAGTTCTGGTCACCTCATTACAGGAAAGATGTTGAAGCCATTGAAAGGGTGCAGTGGAGATTTACAAGGATGTTGCCTGGATTGGGGGGCATGCCTTATGAGGATAGGTTGAGGGAGCTTGGTCTCTTCTCCCTGGAGAGACGAAGGATGAGAGGTGACCTGATAGAGGTTTACAAGATGTTGAGAGGTCTGGATAGGGTAGACTCTCAGAGGCTATTTCCAAGGGCTGAAATGGTTGCTACAAGAGGACACAGGTTTAAGGTGCTGGGGGGTAGGTACAGAGGAGATGTCAGGGGTAAGTTTTTCACTCAGAGGGTGGTGGGTGAGTGGAATCGGCTGACGTCGGTGGTGGTGGAGGCAAACTCGTTGGGGTCTTTTAAGAGACTTCTGGATGAGTACATGGGATTTAATGGGATTGAGGGCTATAGATAGGCCTAGAGGTAGGGATGTGATCGGCGCAACTTGTGGGCCGAAGGGCCTGTTTGTGCTGTGGCTTTCTATGTTCTATGTTCTAAGAAACAGGCAACAGAGACGCAACCGGGTCATCGCGCGTCCTCTCGACCTGCCGAGGGCACTTACGGGATTCGCCGGATTTGAGTCGGGCATTAATCCCAGAATGACAGGCAAAAATAGCGACCCAACAAGAGCCAATCCTGATAAAGGAAGTTTTAAAACAAAACAAAGAACAAAGAAAATTACAGCGCAGGAACGGGCCCTTCGGCCCTCCCCAAGCCTGCACCCACCATGGGTGTCCTTGTGCAGGAATCTCAAGGAGTTGGTTTGCAGGTGCAGCAGGTAATTAAGAAGGCAAATGGAATTTTGTCCTTCATTGCTGGAGGGATGGAGTTTAAAAACAGCGAGGTTATGGAGTTTAATCCGGATAAATGCCAAGTGATGCATTTTGGAAGAAATCCAAAGATGTGCGGGTTAGGTTGATTGGCCAGGTTAAAAATTGCCCCTTAGAGTCCTGGGATGCGTAGGTTAGAGGGATTAGCGGGTAAATATGTGGGGGTAGGGCCTGGGTGGGATTGTGGTCGGTGCAGAGTCGATGGGCCGAATGGCCTCCTTCTGCACTGTAGGGTTTCTATGATTCTATGAAATAATGTAGGGAGGAGTTATACAATAAATGGCAGAGTCATCAGGAGTATAGAAACACAGAGGGACCGAGGTGTGCAAGTCCACAAATCCTTGAAGGTGGCAACACAGGTGGAGAAGGTGGTGAAGAAGGCGTATGGCATGCTTGCCTTTATAGGACGGGGGATAGAGTATAAAAGCTGGAGTCTGATGATGCAGCTGTATAGAACGCTGGTTAGGCCACATTTGGAGTACTGCGTCCAGTTCTGGTCGCCGCACTACCAGAAGGACGTGGAGGCGTTAGAGAGAGTGCAGAGAAGGTTTACCAGGATGTTGCCTGGTATGGAGGGTCTTAGCTATGAAGAGAGATGGGGTAAACTGGGGTTGTTCTCCCTGGAAAGACGGAGAATGGGGGGAGATCTAATAGAGGTGTACAAGATTATGAAGGGTATAGATAGGGTGAACAGTGGGAAGCTTTTTCCCAGGTCGGAGGTGACGATCACGAGGGGTCACGGGCTCAAGGTGAGAGGGGCGAAGTATAACTCAGATATCAGAGGGACGTTTTTTACACAGAGGGTGGTGGGGGCCTGGAATACGCTGCCAAGTAGGGTGGTGGAGGCAGGCACGCTGACGTCGTTTAAGACTTACCTGGATAGTCACATGAGCAGCCTAGGAATGGAGGGATACAAACGATTGGTCGAGTTGGACCAAGGAGCGGCACAGGCTTGGAGGGCCGAAGGGCCTGTTTCCTGTGCTGTACTGTTCTTTGTTCTTTGTTATGTTGCAGCTGTATAAGGTGCTGGTGGGGCCACACCTGGAGTACTGTGTACAGTTTTGGTCTCCTCACTTGAGAAAGGATATACTGGCACTGGAGGGGGTGCAGAGGAGATTCACTAGGTTGATTCTGGAGTTGAGGGGGTTGGCTTCTGAGGAGAGATTGAGTAGACTGGGGCTATACTCATTGGAATTCAGAAGAATGAGGGGAGATCTTGTAGAAACGTATAAGATTATGAAGGGAATAGATAAGATAGAAGCAGGGAAGTTGTTTCCACTGGCGGGTGAAACTAGAACGAGGGGGCATAGCCTCAAAATAAGGGGGAGCAGATTTAGGACTGAGTTGAGGAGGAACTTCTTCACACAAAGGGTTGTGAATCTGTGGGATTCCCTGCCCAGTTGAGGCTACCTCATTGAATGTTTTTAAGGCAAGGATAGATACATTTTTGAACAGTAAAGGAATTAAGGGTTATGGTGAGCGGGCGGGTAAGTGGAGCTGAGTCCACGAAAAGATCAGCCATGATCTTATTGAATGGCGGAGCAGGCTCGAGGGGCCAGATAGCCAACTCCTGATCCAAGTTCTTATGTTCTTATGCTGCCCGACTGAACTAAAACCCCTTACCCATCCGGGGACCATATCCCTCCATTCCCATCCTATTCATGTATTTGTCCAGACGCCCCTTAAAACTCACTACCGTATCTGCTTCCACTACCTCCCCCGGCAACGGGTTCCAGTCACCCACCGCCCACTGTGTAAAAAAACTTGCCTCGTACATCTCCTTTAAACCTTGCCCCTCGCACCTTAAACCTGTGCCCCCTAGTAATTGACTCTTCCACCCTGGGGAAAAAGCTTCTGACTATCCACTCTGCCCCTCATAATCTTGTAGACTTCTATCAGGTCTCCCCTCAACCTCCGTCGCTCCAGTGAGAACAAACCAAGTTTCTCCAACCTCCCCTCATAGCTAATGCCCTCCATACCAGGCAACATCCTGGTAAATCTTTTCTGTACCCTCTCCAAAGCCTCCACATCCTTCTGGTAGTGTGGCGACCAGAATTGAACACTATATTCCAAGTGCGGCCTAACTAAAATTCCATAAAGCTAAAACATGACTTGCCAATTATTAAACTCAATACCCCGGCCGATGAAGGCAAGCATGCCGTATGCCTTCTTGACTACCTTCTCCACCTGCGTTGCCACTTTCAGTTATCTGTGTAGCTGTACACCCAGATCCCTCTGCCTATCAATACTCTGAATAGAGTCATCGAGTCATAGAGGTTTACAGCATGGAAACAGGCCCTTCGGCCCAACTTGTCCATGCCGCCCTGTTTTTTTAAAACCCCTAAATTAATCCCAATTGCCCGCATTTGGCCCATATCCCTCTATACCCATCTGACCCATGTAACTATCTAAATGCTTTTTAAAACATAAAATTGTACCCGCCTCTACTACTATCTCTGGCAGCTTGTTCCAGACACTCAACACCCTCTGTGTGAAAAGATTTCCCCTCTGGACACTTTTGTATCTCTCCCCTCTCACCTTAAACCTTTGCCCTCTAGTTTTAGACTCCCCTCCCTTTGGGAAAAGATATTGACTATCTAGCTGATCTGTGCCCCTCATTATTTTATAGACCTCTATAGGATCACCCCTCAGCCTCCTACGCTCCAGAGAAAAAAGTCCCAGTCTATTCAGCCTCTCCTTATAACTCAATCCATCAAGTCCCGGCAACATCCTAGTAAATCTTTTCTGCACTCTTTCTAGTTTAATAATATTATTTCTATAGTAGGGTGACCAGAATTGCACACAGTATTCCAAGTGGGGCCTTACCAATGTCTTGTACAACTTCAACAAGACGTCCCAACTCCTGTATTCAATGTTCTGACCAATGAAACCAAGCATGCCGAATGCCTTCTTCACCACTCTGTCCACCTGTGACTCCACTTTCAAGGAGCTATGAACATGTACCCCAAGATCTCTTTGTTCTGTAACTCTTCCCAACGCCCTACCATTAACTGAGTAAGTCCTGCCCTGGTTCAATCGACCAAAATGCATCACCTCGCATTTGTCTAAATTAAACTCCATCTGCCATTTGTCAGCCCACTGGCCCAATTGATCAAGATCCCGCTGCAATTGGAGATAACCTTCTTCACTGTCCACTATGCCACCAATCTTGGTGTCATCTGCAAACTTACTAACCATGCCCCCTATATTCTCATCCAAATCATTAAGATAAATGACAAATAACAGTGGGCCCAGCACTGATCCCTGAGGCACACCGCTGGTCACAGGCCTCCAGTTTGAGAAACAACTCTCGACAACCACCCTCTGGCTTCTGTCAAGAAGCCAATTTTGTATCCATTTAGATACCTCACCCTGGATCCTGTGAGATTTAACCTTATGCAACAATTTGCCATGCGGTACCTTGTCAAAGGCCTTGCTAAAGTCCATGTAGACAACATCAACTGCACTGCCCATATCTACCTTCTTGGTTACCCCTTCAAAAAGCTCAATCAAGTTTGTGAGACATGATTTTCCACTCACAAAGCCATGCTGACTGTCCCTAATCAGTCCTTGCATCTCTAAATGCCTGTAGATCCTGTCTCTCAAAATATCTTCCAACAATTCACCCACCACACATGTGAGGCTCACTGGCCTGTAGTTCCCAGGCTTTTCCCTGCAGCCCTTTTTAAACAAAGGCACAACATTTGCCATCTTAAGGGTGCTTCCATTCACTGTATATTTCCCATCTGGATTCGACCTTCTAAAATGCATCATCTTACATCTGTCCGGATGTTTCATGTACAGTGAGATATAGACCAACAAGAGCAAAAGAGGGAATTAAATCTGGTCAGAAGGATGACAAGAGACATGACAAAATATTTTAAGTTTAAGTTGATCAATTAGTGCCAAAAGTAGCCTTACATTAACACTGCAGTGAAGTTACTGTGAAAATCCCCCAGTCCCACAATCTGGCGCCTGTTCGGGTAACACTGAGGGAGAATTTAGCACGGCCAATGCACCCTAACCCGCACGTCTTTCAGACTGTGGGAGGGAACCGGAGCACCCGGAGGAAACCCACGCAGACACGGGGAGAATGTGCAGACTCCGCACAGACAGTGACCCGAGCCGGGAATCGAACCCGGCTCCCTGGCGCTGTGAGGCAGCAGTGCTAACCCACTGAGCCACCCTGCTGCCCGTGCCAGGTTTTGGGGGGATGTGGGTTATCTCTCTGTCACCCTCAACACGGGTGTCAGAGTGAATCCCCCCTTCCCCCCCCCCACCCCCGGAACGCCCTGAACCACCGTGACCTCTGACCCCAAGGGTGACTGACCTTTGCCCGGGGTGACCTCTGAACCTGGGTTCGGTTGGACGCTCTGCGATCTGACTGCGATTTGAGCGTAAGTTGT
Source organism: Mustelus asterias (assembly GCF_964213995.1). NCBI lineage: Eukaryota > Metazoa > Chordata > Chondrichthyes > Carcharhiniformes > Triakidae > Mustelus > Mustelus asterias. The sequence continues at coordinate 44,729 of NW_027590343.1, read as the reverse complement.
CTCCGGTTTGGCTGCGAGAGACGGAGGGAGAGAGAGCGTGAGACGGTGCGAGGGACGCGAAAGGTCTCCGGGAAGTACGTGTGACGGAGGGTGACCCAGAGGACAACAACACAGCCTCGACGCACACACCCCCCCTGAGCATCAGCCCCACACACACACACACACACACTGAGACGTAACCGCAACGTAACCCGGTGCATCGTAAACCCTTCCTTCCCCAGCAACGCACACTTAGCACGGAACTGCCTCTTAGTAAAGACCTAACTCTCCCCGACACCCAGTCTAACAGATAACAAGTAGATCTGGAGACTGAGCTGTAACCAGCACTTAGGCTGCGCCAGAATGTTTTTTTCATTTCTTCTATGTGGGTTTCCTCCGGGTGCTCTGGTTTCCTCCCACACTCGAGAGGTGTGCAGGTTGGGTGGATTGGCCATGACAAATTGCCCCTTAGTGTCCAAAGATGTGCGGGTTAGGTGGATTGGCCATGCTAAATTGCCCCTTAGTGTCCAAAGATGTGCGGGTTAGGTGGATTGGCCATGCTAAATTGCCCCTTAGTGTCCAAAGATGTGCAGGTTTGGGGGATTGGCCATGCTAAATTGCCCCTTAGTGTCCAAGGATGTGCAGGTAAGGTGGATTGGCCATGCTAAATTGCCCCCTAGTGTCCAAAGATGTGCAGGTTGGGTGGATTGGCCATGCTAAATTGTCCCTTAGTGTCCAAAGATGTGTAGGTTAGGTGGATTGGCCATGCTAAATTGCCCCTTAGTGTCCAAAGATGTGCAGGTTGGGTGGATTGGCCATGCTAAATTGTCCCTTAGTGTCCAAAGATGTGCAGGTTGGGTGGATTGGCCATGCTAAATTGTCCCTTAGTGTCCAAAGATGTGCAGGTTAGGTGGATTGGCCGTGCTAAATTGCCCCTTAGTGTCCAAAGATGTGCAGGTTAGGTGGATTGGCCATGTTAAATTGTCCCTTAGTGTCCAAAGATGTGCAGGTTAGGTGGATTGGCCATGCTAAATTGTCCCTTAGTGTCCAAAGATGTGCAGGTTAGGTGGATTGGCCATGCTAAATTGCCCCTTAGTGTCCAAGGATGTGCAGGTTAGGTGGATTGGCCATGCTAAATTGTCCCTTAGTGTCCAAAGATGTGTAGGTTAGGTGGATTGGCCATGCTAAATTGCCACTTAGTGTCCAAAGATGTGCAGGTTAGGTGGATTGGCCGTGCTAAATTGTCCCTTAGTGTCCAAAGATGTGCAGGTTAGGCGGATTGGCCATGCTAAATTGCCACTTAGTGTCCAAAGATGTGCGGGTTTGGGGGATTGGCCATGCTAAATTGGCCTTTAGGGTCCAAAGATGTGCAGATTAGGTGGATTGGCCATGCTAAATTGTCCCTTAGTGTCGAAAGATGTGTGGGTTAGGTGGATTGGCAATGCTAAATTGTCCCTTAGTGTCCAGAGATGTGTGGGTTAGGTGGATTGGCCATGCTAAATTGCCCCTTAGTGTCCAAAGATGTGCAGATTAGGTGGATTGGCCATGCTAAATTGTCCTTTAGTGTCCAAAGATGTGTGGGTTAGGTGGATTGGCCATGCTAAATTGCCCCTTAGTGTCCAAAGATGTGCGGGTTTGGTGGATTGGCCATGCTAGATTGCCCCTTAGTGTCCAAAGATGTGCAGGTTAGGTGGATTGGCCATGCTAAATTGCCCTTAGTGTCCAAAGATGTGTTGGTTGGGTGGATTGGCCATGCTAAATTGCCCTTAGTGTCCAAAGATGTGCAGGTTAGGTGGATTGGCCATGCTAGATTGTCCCTTAGTGTCCAAAGATGTGTAGGTTAGGTGGATTGGCCATGCTAAATTGTCCCTTAGTGTCCAAAGATGTGTAGGTTAGGTGGATTGGCCATGCTAAATTGCCACTTAGTGTCCAAAGATGTGTGGGTTAGGTGGATTGGCCATGCTAAATTGTCCCTTAGTGTCCAAAGATATGTGGGTTAGGTGGATTGGCCATGCTAAATTGCCCCTTAATGTCCAAAGATGTGTTGGTTGGGTGGATTGGCCATGCTAAATTCCCCCTTAGTGTCCAAAGATGTGTTGGTTGGGTGGATTGGCCATGCTAAATTGCCACTTAGTGTCCAAAGATGTGTGGGTTAGGTGGATTGGCCATGCTAAATTGCCCTTAGTGTCCAAAGATGTGTTGGTTGGGTGGATTGGCCATGCTAAATTGTCCCTTAATGTCCAAAGATGTGTGGGTTCGGTGGATTGGCCATGCTAAATTGTGCTGTAGTGTCAGAGGAATGGCCAGACCAAATATCTGGGTTGACAGGGATTAGGCCTGGGTGGGTGTCATGTTAATGCAGGATCGAGGGGCCGATTGGTCCATTCTGCACTGTAAGGATACTAAGGTGGACGTATGAGGGAACTTTCAGGTGGTACATGTTCCCCATAAGGCTGCTGCCACCTTCCCGTCGCCTGGTTCTTCCAGATGACAAAGGTGGCGGGTTTGGAAGGTGCTGTTGAGAGAACCTTGGTGAGTCACTGTAGTGCAACTTGAAGATGATACACACTGTCAGAGGGTCAGTGCTGAGGGAGCGCCGCACTGTCAGAGGGTCAGTGCTGAGGGAGTGCCGCACTGTCAGAGGGTCAGTGCTGAGGGAGTGCCGCACTGTCAGAGGGTCAGTACTGAGGGAGTGCCGCACTGTCAGAGGGTCAGTCCTGAGGGAGTGCCGCACTGTCAGAGGGTCAGTGCTGAGGGAGTGCCGCACTGTCAGAGGGTCAGTGCTGAGGGAGTGCCGCACTGTCAGAGGGTCAGTGCTGAGGGAGCGCCGCACTGTCAGAGGGTCAGTACTGAGGGAGTGCCGCACTGTCAGAGGGTCAGTACTGAGGGAGTGCCGCACTGTCAGAGGGTCAGTGCTGAGGGAGCGCCGCACTGTCAGAGGGTCATTGCTGAGGGAGTGCTGCACTGTCAGAGGGTCAGTACTGAGGGAGTGCCGCACTGTCAGAGGGTCAGTGCTGAGGGAGTGCTGCACTGTCAGAGGGTCAGTGCTGAGGGAGTGCCGCACTGTCAGACGGTCAGTGCTGAGAGAGTGCCGCACTGTCAGAGGGTCAGTACTGAGGGAGTGCCGCACTGTCAGAGGGTCAGTGCCGAGGGAGTTTCGCACTGTCAGAGGGTCAGTGCTGAGGGAGTGCCGCACTGTCAGAGGGTCAGTACTGAGGGAGCGCCGCACTGTCAGAGGGTCAGTACTGAGGGAGTGCCGCACTGTCAGTGAGTCAGTGCTGAGGGAGTGCCGCACTGTCAGAGGGTCAGTGCTGAGGGAGTGCCGCACTGTCAGAGGGTCAGTGCTGAGGGAGTGCCGCACTGTCAGAGGGTCAGTGCTGAGGGAGTGCCGCACTGTCAGAGGGTCAGTGCTGAGGGAGCGCCGCACTGTCAGAGGGTCAGTACTGAGGGAGTGCCGCACTGTCAGAGGGTCAGTGCTGAGGGAGTGCCGCACTGTCAGAGGGTCAGTACTGAGGGAGTGCCGCACTGTCAGAGGGTCAGTGCTGAGGGAGTGCCGCACTGTCAGAGGGTCAGTGCTGAGGGAGTGCCGCACTGTCAGAGGGTCAGTACTGAGTGAATATTGGAATTACAAGTCATATCTGAACTCTGTCCCATGTATTCCCCTCAGCCTCCATGGTGTTGCTCCCTCACTCCACACACAATGACAGATTCTCACCTTGGGGTTCGGGTTTTCCGTAACTCTGCATCACTTTGTCTGGTTCGAGAGAACACAATGTTGATCACTCAGAACGGGGAACGGACAACCTTCCTGTGACACAAAAGAGACTTCTCTCCGCCTGCAGACTTTCCATCCCCGTTTCTCTATTTCACTCTCACTCTCGCTGTGTCTCTCTGTCTCGCTCCCTTTCAATATCCTTCTGACGGTGGGTCGATCTGTGAGAGGGTCAGTACTGAGGGAGTGCCACACTGTCAGAGGGTCAGTGCTGAGGGAGTGCCGCACTGTCAGAGGGTCAGTGCTGAGGGAGTGCCGCACTGTCAGAGGGTCAGTACCGAGGGAGGGCCGCACTGTCAGAGGGTCAGTGCTGAGGGAGTGCCGCACTGTCAGAGGGTCAGTGCTGAGGGAGTGCCGCACTGTCAGAGGGTCAGTGCTGAGAGAGTGCTGCACTGTCAGAGGGTCAGTGCTGAGGGAGTGCCGCACTGTCAGAGGGTAAGTACTGAGGGAGTGCCGCACTGTCAGAGGGTCAGTGCTGAGTGATTGCCGCAATGTCAGAGGGTCAGTACTGAGGGAGTGCCGCACTGTCAGAGGGTCAGTACTGAGGGAGTGCCGCACTGTCAGAGGGTCAGTACTGAGGGAGTGCCGCACTGTCAGAGGGTCAGTGCTGAGGGAGCGCAGCACTGTCAGAGGGTCAGTACTGTGGGAGTGCCGCACTGTCAGAGGGTCAGTGCTGAGAGTGTGCCGCACTGTCAGAGGGTCAGTACTGAGGGAGTGCCGCACTGTCAGAGAGTCAGTACTGAGGGAGTGCTGCACTGTCAGAGGGTCAGTACTGAGGGAGTGCCGCACTGTCAGAGGGTCAGTACTGAGGGAGTGCCGCACTGTCAGAGGGTCAGTACCGAGGGAGGGCCGCACTGTCAGAGGGTCAGTGCTGAGGGAGTGCCGCACTGTCAGAGGGTCAGTGCTGAGGGAGTGCCGCACTGTCAGGGGGTCAGTACTGAGGGAGTGCCGCACTGTCAGGGGGTCAGTGCTGAGGGAGTGCCGCACTGTCAGAGGGTCAGTGCTGAGGGAGTGCCGCACTGTCAGAGGGTCAGTGCTGAGGGAGTGCCGCACTGTCAGAGGGTCAGTACTGTGGGAGTGCCGCACTGTCAGAGGGTCAGTGCTGAGGGAGTGCCGCACTGTCAGAGGGTCAGTGCTGAGGGAGGGGCGCACAGTCAGAGGGTCAGTGCTGAGGGAGTGCTGCACTGTCAGAGGGTCAGTGCTGAGGGAGTGCCGCACTGTCAGAGGGTCAGTACTGAGGGAGTGCCGCACTGTCAGAGGGTCAGTGCTGAGGGAGTGCCGCACTGTCAGAGGGTCAGTACTGAGGGAGTGCCGCACTGTCAGAGGGTCAGTGCTGAGGGAGTGCCGCACTGTCAGAGGGTCAGTACTGAGGGAGTGCCGCACTGTCAGAGGGTCAGTACTGAGGGAGTGCCGCACTGTCAGAGGGTCAGTGCTGAGGGAGTGCCGCACTGTCAGAGGGTCAGTACTGAGGGAGTGCCGCACTGTCAGAGGGTCAGTACTGAGGGAGTGCCGCACTGTCAGAGGGTCAGTGCTGAGGGAGTGCCGCACTGTCAGAGGGTCAGTGCTGAGGGAGCGCCGCACTGTCAGAAGGTCAGTGCTGAGGGAGTGCTGCACTGTCAGAGGGTCAGTACTGAGGGAGTGCCGCACTGTCAGAGGGTCAGTGCTGAGGGAGTGCCGCACTGTCAGAGGGTCAGTGCTGAGGGAGTGCCGCACTGTCAGAGGGTCAGTGCTGAGGGAGTGCTGCACTGTCAGAGGGTCAGTGCTGAGGGAGTGCCGCACTGTCAGAGGGTCAGTGCCGAGGGAGTGCCGCACTGTCAGAGGGTCAGTACCGAGGGAGTGCCGCACTGTCAGAGGGTCAGTGCTGAGGGAGTGCCGCACTGTCAGACGGTCAGTGCCGAGGGAGTGCCGCACTGTCAGAGGGTCAGTGCTGAGGGAGTGCTGCACTGTCAGAGGGTCAGTGCTGAGGGAAGGGCGCACTGTCAGAGGGTCAGTGCTGAGGGAGTGCCGCACTGTCAGAGGGTCAGTACCGAGGGAGTGCCGCACTGTCAGAGGGTCAGTGCTGAGGGAGTGCCGCACTGTCAGAGGGTCAGTGCAGAGGGAGTGCTGCACTGTCAGAGGGTCAGTGCTGAGGCAGTGCCGCACTGTCAGAGGGTCAGTGCTGAGGGAGCGCTGCACTGTCAGAGGGTCAGTGCCGAGGGAGTGCCGCAATGTCAGAGGGTCAGTACTGAGGGAGTGCCACACTGTCAGAGGGTCAGTGCTGAGGGAGTGCCGCACTGTCAGAGGGTCGGTGCTGAGGGAGTGCCGCACTGTCAGAGGGTCAGTGCTGAGGGAGTGCCGCAATGTCAGAGGGTCAGTACTGAGGGAGTGCCGTAATGTCAGAGGGTCAGTACTGAGGGAGTGCCGCACTGTCAGAGGGTCAGTGCTGAGGGAGTACCGCACTGTCAGAGGGTCAGTGCTGAGGGAGTGCTGCACTGTCAGAGGGTCAGTACTGAGGGAGTGCCGCAATGTCAGAGGGTCAGTACTGAGGGAGTGCCGCACTGTCAGAGGGTCAGTACTGAGGGAGTGCCGCAATGTCAGAGGGTCAGTACTGAGGGAGTGCCGCACTGTCAGAGGGTCAGTGCTGAGGGAGTGCCGCACTGTCAGAGGGTCAGTGCTGAGGGAGTGCCGCACTGTCAGAGGGTCAGTGCTGAGGGAGCGCCGCACTGTCAGAGGGTCAGTGCTGAGGGAGTGCCGCACTGTCAGAGGGTCAGTGCTGAGGGAGTGCTGCACTGTCAGAGAGTCAGTGCTGAGGGAGCGCCGCACTGTCAGAGGGTCAGTGCTGAGGGAGTGCCGCACTGTCAGAGGGTCAGTGCTGAGGGAGTGCCGCACTGTCAGAGGGTCAGTGCTGAGGGAGTGCCGCACTGTCAGAGGGTCAGTGCTGAGGGAGTGCCGCACTGTCAGAGGGTCAGTACTGAGTGAATATTGGAATTACAAGTCATATCCGAACTCTGTCCCATGTATTCCCCTCAGCCTCCATGGTGTTGCTCCCTCACTCCACACACAACGACAGATTCTCACCTTGGGGTTCGGGTTTTCCGTAACTCTGCATCACGTTGTCTGGTTGGAGAGAACACAATGTTGATCACTCAGAACGGGGAACAGACAACCTTCCTGTGACACAAAAGAGACTTCTCTCCGCCTGCAGACTTTCCATCCCCGTTTCTCTATTTCACTCTCACTCTCGCTGTGTCTCTCTGTCTCGCTCCCTTTCAATATCCTTCTGACGGTGGGTCGATCTGTGAGAGGGTCAGTACTGAGGGAGTGCCACACTGTCAGAGGGTCAGTGCTGAAGGATTGCCGCAATGTCAGAGGGTCAGTGCTGAGGGAGTGCCGCACTGTCAGAGGGTCAGTACCGAGGGAGGGCCGCACTGTCAGAGGGTCAGTGCTGAGGGAGTGCCGCACTGTCAGAGGGTCAGTGCTGAGGGAGTGCCGCACTGTCAGAGGGTCAGTGCTGAGAGAGTGCCGCACTGTCAGAGAGTCAGTGCTGAGGGAGTGCCGCACTGTCAGAGGGTAAGTACTGAGGGAGTGCCGCACTGTCAGAGGGTCAGTGCTGAGTGATTGCCGCAATGTCAGAGGGTCAGTACTGAGGGAGTGCCGCACTGTCAGAGGGTCAGTGCTGTGGGAGCGCAGCACTGTCAGAGGGTCAGTACTGAGGGAGTGCCGCACTGTCAGAGGGTCAGTGCTGAGAGAGTGCCGCACTGTCAGAGGGTCAGTAGTGAGGGAGTGCCGCACTGTCAGAGAGTCAGTACTGAGGGAGTGCTGCACTGTCAGAGGGTCAGTACTGAGGGAGTGCCGCACTGTCAGAGGGTCAGTACTGAGGGAGTGCCGCACTGTCAGAGGGTCAGTACCGAGGGAGGGCCGCACTGTCAGAGGGTCAGTGCTGAGGGAGTGCCGCACTGTCAGAGGGTCAGTGCTGAGGGAGTGCCGCACTGTCAGGGGGTCAGTACTGAGGGAGTGCCGCACTGTCAGAGGGTCAGTGCTGAGGGAGTGCCGCACTGTCAGAGGGTCAGTGCTGAGGGAGTGCCGCACTGTCAGAGGGTCAGTGCTGAGGGAGTGCCGCACTGTCAGAGGGTCAGTACTGAGGGAGTGCCGCACTGTCAGAGGGTCAGTGCTGAGTGAGTGCCGCAATGTCAGAGGGTCAGTACTGTGGGAGTGCCGCACTGTCAGAGGGTCAGTGCTGAGGGAGTGCCGCACTGTCAGAGGGTCAGTGCTGAGGGAGGGGCGCACAGTCAGAGGGTCAGTGCTGAGGGAGTGCTGCACTGTCAGAGGGTCAGTGCTGAGGGAGTGCCGCACTGTCAGAGGGTCAGTGCTGAGGGAGGGGCGCACAGTCAGAGGGTCAGTGCTGAGGGAGTGCTGCACTGTCAGAGGGTCAGTGCTGAGGGAGTGCCGCACTGTCAGAGGGTCAGTACTGAGGGAGTGCCGCACTGTCAGAGGGTCAGTGCTGAGGGAGTGCCGCACTGTCAGAGGGTCAGTACTGAGGGAGTGCCGCAATGTCAGAGGGTCAGTGCTGAGGGAGTGCCGCACTGTCAGAGGGTCAGCACTGAGGGAGTGCTGCACTGTCAGAGGGTCAGTGCTGAGGGAGGGGCGCACTGTCAGAGGGTCAGTGCTGAGGGAGTGCCGCACTGTCAGAGGGTCAGTACCGAGGGAGTGCCGCACTGTCAGAGGGTCAGTGCTGAGGGAGTGCCGCACTGTCAGAGGGTCAGTGCAGAGGGAGTGCTGCACTGTCAGAGGGTCAGTGCTGAGGCAGTGCCGCACTGTCAGAGGGTCAGTGCCGAGGGAGTGCCGCACTGTCAGAGGGTCAGTACTGAGGGAGTGCCACACTGTCAGAGGGTCAGTGCTGAGGGAGTGCCGCACTGTAAGAGGGTCGGTGCTGAGGGAGTGCCGCACTGTCAGAGGGTCAGTGCTGAGGGAGTGCCGCAATGTCAGAGGGTCAGTACTGAGGGAGTGCCGCAATGTCAGAGGGTCAGTACTGAGGGAGTGCCGCACTGTCAGAGGGTCAGTGCTGAGGGAGTACCGCACTGTCAGAGGGTCAGTGCTGAGGGAGTGCCGCACTGTGGGAGGGAGGGTCAGTGCTGAGGGAGTGCCGCACTGTCAGAGGGTCAGTACTGAGGGAGCACCACACTGTCAGAGGGTCAGTGCTGAGGGAGTGCCGCACTGTCAGAGGGTCAGTGCTGAGGGAACGCCGCACTGTCAGAGGGTCAGTGCTGAGGGAGTGCCGCACTGTCAGAGGGTCAGTACTGAGGGAGTGCCGCACTGTCAGAGGGTCAGTGCTGAGGGAGTGCCGCACTGTCAGAGGGTCAGTGCTGAGGGAGTGCCGCACTGTCAGAGGGTCAGTACTGAGGGAGTGCCGCACTGTCAGAGGGTCAGTACTGAGGGAGTGCCGCACTGTCAGAGGGTCAGTGCTGAGGGAGTGCCGCACTGTCAGGGGGACAGTGCTGAGGGAGTGCCGCACTGTCAGATGGTCAGTGCTGAGGGAGTGCCGCACTGTCAGAGGGTCAGTGCTGAGGGAGTGCCGCACTGTCAGAGGGTCAGTACTGAGTGAATATTGGAATTACAAGTCATATCCGAACTCTTTCCCATGTATTCCCCACAGCCTCCATGGTGTTGCTCCCTCACTCCACACACAATGACAGATTCTCACCTTGGGGATCGGGTTTTCCGTAACTCTGCATCACTTTGTCTGGTTGGAGAGAACACAATGTTGATCACTCAGAACGGGGAACAGACAACCTTCCTGTGACACAAAAGGGACTTCTCTCCGTCTGCAGACTTTCCATCCCCGTTTCTCTATTTCACTCTCACTCTCGCTGTGTCTCTCTGTCTCGCTCCCTTTCAATATCCTTCTGACGGTGGGTCGATCTGTGAGAGGGTCAGTACTGAGGGAGTGCCACAATGTCAGAGGGTCAGTGCTGAAGGATTGCCGCACTGTCAGAGGGTCAGTACCGAGGGAGGGCCGCACTGTCAGAGGGTCAGTGCTGAGGGAGTGCCGCACTGTCAGAGGGTCAGTGCTGAGAGAGTGCCGCACTGTCAGAGGGTCAGTGCTGAGGGAGCGCAGCACTGTCAGAGGGTCAGTACTGAGGGAGTGCCGCACTGTCAGAGGGTCAGTGCTGAGAGAGTGCCGCACTGTCAGAGGGTCAGTACTGAGGGAGTGCCGCACTGTCAGAGAGTCAGTACTGAGGGAGTGCTGCACTGTCAGAGGGTCAGTACTGAGGGAGTGCCGCACTGTCAGAGGGTCAGTACTGACGGAGTGCCGCACTGTCAGAGGGTCAGTACCGAGGGAGGGCCGCACTGTCAGAGGGTCAGTGCTGAGGGAGTGCCGCACTGTCAGAGGGTCAGTGCTGAGGGAGTGCCGCACTGTCAGGGGGTCAGTACTGAGGGAGTGCCGCACTGTCAGAGGGTCAGTGCTGAGGGAGTGCCGCACTGTCAGAGGGTCAGTGCTGAGGGAGTGCCGCACTGTCAGAGGGTCAGTGCTGAGGGAGTGCCGCACTGTCAGAGGGTCAGTACTGAGGGAGTGCCGCACTGTCAGAGGGTCAGTGCTGAGTGAGTGCCGCAATGTCAGAGGGTCAGTACTGTGGGAGTGCCGCACTGTCAGAGGGTCAGTGCTGAGGGAGTGCCGCACTGTCAGAGGGTCAGTGCTGAGGGAGGGGCGCACAGTCAGAGGGTCAGTGCTGAGGGAGTGCTGCACTGTCAGAGGGTCAGTGCTGAGGGAGTGCCGCACTGTCAGAGGGTCAGTGCTGAGGGAGGGGCGCACAGTCAGAGGGTCAGTGCTGAGGGAGTGCTGCACTGTCAGAGGGTCAGTGCTGAGGGAGTGCCGCACTGTCAGAGGGTCAGTACTGAGGGAGTGCCGCACTGTCAGAGGGTCAGTGCTGAGGGAGTGCCGCACTGTCAGAGGGTCAGTACTGAGGGAGTGCCGCACTGTCAGAGGGTCAGTGCTGAGGGAGTGCCGCACTGTCAGAGGGTCAGCACTGAGGGAGTGCCGCACTGTCAGAGGGTCAGTGCTGAGGGAGTGCCACACTGTCAGAGGGTCAGTGCTGAGGGAGTGCCGCACTGTCAGAGGGTCAGTGCTGAGGGAGTGCCGCACTGTCAGAGGGTCAGTGCTGAGGGAGCGCCGCACTGTCAGAAGGTCAGTGCTGACGGAGTGCCGCACTGTCAGAGGGTCAGTGCTGAGGGAGTGCCGCACTGTCAGAGGGTCAGTACTGAGGGAGTGCCGCACTGTCAGAGAGTCAGTACTGAGGGAGTGCTGCACTGTCAGAGGGTCAGTACTGAGGGAGTGCCGCACTGTCAGAGGGTCAGTACTGAGGGAGTGCCGCACTGTCAGAGGGTCAGTACCGAGGGAGGGCCGCACTGTCAGAGGGTCAGTGCTGAGGGAGTGCCGCACTGTCAGAGGGTCAGTGCTGAGGGAGTGCCGCACTGTCAGGGGGTCAGTACTGAGGGAGTGCCGCACTGTCAGAGGGTCAGTGCTGAGGGAGTGCCGCACTGTCAGGGGGACAGTGCTGAGGGAGTGCCGCACTGTCAGAGGGTCAGTGCTGAGTGAATATTGGAATTACAAGTCATATCCGAACTCTGTCCCATGTATTCCCCACAGCCTCCATGGTGTTGCTCCCTCACTCCACACACAATGACAGATTCTCACCTTGGGGATCGGGTTTTCCGTAACTCTGCATCACTTTGTCTGGTTGGAGAGAACACAATGTTGATCACTCAGAACGGGGAACAGACAACCTTCCTGTGACACAAAAGGGACTTCTCTCCGTCTGCAGACTTTCCATCCCCGTTTCTCTATTTCACTCTCACTCTCGCTGTGTCTCTCTGTCTCGCTCCCTTTCAATATCCTTCTGACGGTGGGTCGATCTGTGAGAGGGTCAGTACTGAGGGAGTGCCACAATGTCAGAGGGTCAGTGCTGAAGGATTGCCGCACTGTCAGAGGGTCAGTACCGAGGGAGGGCCGCACTGTCAGAGGGTCAGTGCTGAGGGAGTGCCGCACTGTCAGAGGGTCAGTGCTGAGAGAGTGCCGCACTGTCAGAGGGTCAGTGCTGAGGGAGCGCAGCACTGTCAGAGGGTCAGTACTGAGGGAGTGCCGCACTGTCAGAGGGTCAGTGCTGAGAGAGTGCCGCACTGTCAGAGGGTCAGTACTGAGGGAGTGCCGCACTGTCAGAGAGTCAGTACTGAGGGAGTGCTGCACTGTCAGAGGGTCAGTACTGAGGGAGTGCCGCACTGTCAGAGGGTCAGTACTGACGGAGTGCCGCACTGTCAGAGGGTCAGTACCGAGGGAGGGCCGCACTGTCAGAGGGTCAGTGGTGAGGGAGTGCCGCACTGTCAGAGGGTCAGTGCTGAGGGAGTGCCGCACTGTCAGGGGGTCAGTACTGAGGGAGTGCCGCACTGTCAGAGGGTCAGTGCTGAGGGAGTGCCGCACTGTCAGAGGGTCAGTGCTGAGGGAGTGCCGCACTGTCAGAGGGTCAGTGCTGAGGGAGTGCCGCACTGTCAGAGGGTCAGTACTGAGGGAGTGCCGCACTGTCAGAGGGTCAGTGCTGAGTGAGTGCCGCAATGTCAGAGGGTCAGTACTGTGGGAGTGCCGCACTGTCAGAGGGTCAGTGCTGAGGGAGTGCCGCACTGTCAGAGGGTCAGTGCTGAGGGAGGGGCGCACAGTCAGAGGGTCAGTGCTGAGGGAGTGCTGCACTGTCAGAGGGTCAGTGCTGAGGGAGTGCCGCACTGTCAGAGGGTCAGTGCTGAGGGAGGGGCGCACAGTCAGAGGGTCAGTGCTGAGGGAGTGCTGCACTGTCAGAGGGTCAGTGCTGAGGGAGTGCCGCACTGTCAGAGGGTCAGTACTGAGGGAGTGCCGCACTGTCAGAGGGTCAGTGCTGAGGGAGTGCCGCACTGTCAGAGGGTCAGTACTGAGGGAGTGCCGCACTGTCAGAGGGTCAGTGCTGAGGGAGTGCCGCACTGTCAGAGGGTCAGCACTGAGGGAGTGCCGCACTGTCAGAGGGTCAGTGCTGAGGGAGTGCCACACTGTCAGAGGGTCAGTGCTGAGGGAGTGCCGCACTGTCAGAGGGTCAGTGCTGAGGGAGTGCCGCACTGTCAGAGGGTCAGTGCTGAGGGAGCGCCGCACTGTCAGAAGGTCAGTGCTGACGGAGTGCCGCACTGTCAGAGGGTCAGTACTGAGGGAGTGCCGCACTGTCAGAGGGTCAGTGCTGAGGGAGTGCCGCACTGTCAGAGGGTCAGCACTGAGGGAGTGCCGCACTGTCAGAGGGTCAGTGCTGAGGGAGTGCTGCACTGTCAGAGGGTCAGTGCTGAGGGAGTGCCGCACTGTCAGAGGGTCAGTGCTGAGGGAGGGGCGCACAGTCAGAGGGTCAGTGCTGAGGGAGTGCTGCACTGTCAGAGGGTCAGTGCTGAGGGAGTGCCGCACTGTCAGAGGGTCAGTACTGAGGGAGTGCCGCACTGTCAGAGGGTCAGTGCTGAGGGAGTGCCGCACTGTCAGAGGGTCAGTACTGAGGGAGTGCCGCACTGTCAGAGGGTCAGTGCTGAGGGAGTGCCGCACTGTCAGAGGGTCAGCACTGAGGGAGTGCCGCACTGTCAGAGGGTCAGTGCTGAGGGAGTGCCACACTGTCAGAGGGTCAGTGCTGAGGGAGTGCCGCACTGTCAGAGGGTCAGTGCTGAGGGAGTGCCGCACTGTCAGAGGGTCAGTGCTGAGGGAGCGCCGCACTGTCAGAAGGTCAGTGCTGACGGAGTGCCGCACTGTCAGAGGGTCAGTACTGAGGGAGTGCCGCACTGTCAGAGGGTCAGTGCTGAGGGAGTGCCGCACTGTCAGAGGGTCAGCACTGAGGGAGTGCCGCACTGTCAGAGGGTCAGTGCTGAGGGAGTGCTGCACTGTCAGAGGGTCAGTGCTGAGGGAGTGCCGCACTGTCAGAGGGTCAGTGCTGAGGGAGGGGCGCACAGTCAGAGGGTCAGTGCTGAGGGAGTGCTGCACTGTCAGAGGGTCAGTGCTGAGGGAGTGCCGCACTGTCAGAGGGTCAGTACTGAGGGAGTGCCGCACTGTCAGAGGGTCAGTGCTGAGGGAGTGCCGCACTGTCAGAGGGTCAGTACTGAGGGAGTGCCGCACTGTCAGAGGGTCAGTGCTGAGGGAGTGCCGCACTGTCAGAGGGTCAGCACTGAGGGAGTGCCGCACTGTCAGAGGGTCAGTGCTGAGGGAGTGCCACACTGTCAGAGGGTCAGTGCTGAGGGAGTGCCGCACTGTCAGAGGGTCAGTGCTGAGGGAGTGCCGCACTGTCAGAGGGTCAGTGCTGAGGGAGCGCCGCACTGTCAGAAGGTCAGTGCTGACGGAGTGCCGCACTGTCAGAGGGTCAGTGCTGAGGGAGTGCCGCACTGTCAGAGGGTCAGTACTGAGGGAGTGCCGCACTGTCAGAGAGTCAGTACTGAGGGAGTGCTGCACTGTCAGACGGTCAGTACTGAGGGAGTGCCGCACTGTCAGAGGGTCAGTACTGAGGGAGTGCCGCACTGTCAGAGGGTCAGTACCGAGGGAGGGCCGCACTGTCAGAGGGTCAGTGCTGAGGGAGTGCCGCACTGTCAGAGGGTCAGTGCTGAGGGAGTGCCGCACTGTCAGGGGGTCAGTACTGAGGGAGTGCCGCACTGTCAGAGGGTCAGTGCTGAGGGAGTGCCGCACTGTCAGAGGGTCAGTGCTGAGGGAGTGCCGCACTGTCAGAGGGTCAGTACTGAGGGAGTGCCGCACTGTCAGAGGGTCAGTGCTGAGTGAGTGCCGCAATGTCAGAGGGTCAGTACTGTGGGAGTGCCGCACTGTCAGAGGGTCAGTGCTGAGGGAGTGCCGCACTGTCAGAGGGTCAGTGCTGAGGGAGTGCCGCACTGTCAGAGGGTCAGTACTGAGGGAGTGCCGCACTGTCAGAGGGTCAGTGCTGAGGGAGTGCCGCACTGTCAGAGGGTCAGCGCTGAGGGAGTGCCGCACTGTCAGAGGGTCAGTACTGAGGGAGTGCCGCACTTTCAGAGGGTCAGTGCTGAGGGAGCGCCGCACTGTCAGAGGGTCAGTGCTGACGGAGTGCCGCACTGTCAGAGGGTCAGGGCTGAGGGAGTGCCGCACTGTCAGAGGGTGAGTGCTGAGGGAGTGCCGCACTGTCAGAGGGTCAGTGCTGAGGGAGTGCCGCACTGTCAGAGGGTCAGTACTGAGGGAGTGCCGCACTGTCAGAGGGTCAGTGCTGAGGGAGCGCCGCACTGTCAGAGGGTCAGTGCTGCGGGAGCGCCGCACTGTCAGAGGGTCAGTGCTGAGGGAGTGCCGCACTGTCAGAGGGTCAGTACTGAGGGAGTGCCGCACTGTCAGAGGGTCAGTACTGAGGGAGTGCCGCACTGTCAGAGGGTCAGTGCTGAGGGAGTGCCGCACTGTCAGAGGGTCAGTGCTGAGGGAGTGCCGCACTGTCAGAGGGTCAGTGCTGAGGGAGTGCCGCACTGTCAGAGGGTCAGTACTGAGGGAGTGCCGCACTGTCAGAGGGTCAGTGCTGAGTGAGTGCCGCAATGTCAGAGGGTCAGTACTGTGGGAGTGCCGCACTGTCAGAGGGTCAGTGCTGAGGGAGTGCCGCACTGTCAGAGGGTCAGTGCTGAGGGAGGGGCGCACAGTCAGAGGGTCAGTGCTGAGGGAGTGCTGCACTGTCAGAGGGTCAGTGCTGAGGGAGTGCCGCACTGTCAGAGGGTCAGTGCTGAGGGAGGGGCGCACAGTCAGAGGGTCAGTGCTGAGGGAGTGCTGCACTGTCAGAGGGTCAGTGCTGAGGGAGTGCCGCACTGTCAGAGGGTCAGTACTGAGGGAGTGCCGCACTGTCAGAGGGTCAGTGCTGAGGGAGTGCCGCACTGTCAGAGGGTCAGTACTGAGGGAGTGCCGCACTGTCAGAGGGTCAGTGCTGAGGGAGTGCCGCACTGTCAGAGGGTCAGTGCTGAGGGAGTGCCGCACTGTCAGAGAGTCAGTGCTGAGGGAGTGCCGCACTGTCAGAGAGTCAGTGCTGAGGGAGCGCCGCACTGTCAGAAGGTCAGTGCTGACGGAGTGCCGCACTGTCAGAGGGTCAGTACTGAGGGAGTGCCGCACTGTCAGAGGGTCAGTGCTGAGGGAGTGCCGCACTGTCAGAGGGTCAGTGCTGAGGGAGCGCAGCACTGTCAGAGGGTCAGTACTGAGGGAGTGCCGCACTGTCAGAGGGTCAGTGCTGAGAGAGTGCCGCACTGTCAGAGGGTCAGTACTGAGGGAGTGCCGCACTGTCAGAGAGTCAGTACTGAGGGAGTGCTGCACTGTCAGAGGGTCAGTACTGAGGGAGTGCCGCACTGTCAGAGGGTCAGTACTGAGGGAGTGCCGCACTGTCAGAGGGTCAGTACCGAGGGAGGGCCGCACTGTCAGAGGGTCAGTGCTGAGGGAGTGCCGCACTGTCAGAGGGTCAGTGCTGAGGGAGTGCCGCACTGTCAGGGGGTCAGTACTGAGGGAGTGCCGCACTGTCAGAGGGTCAGTGCTGAGGGAGTGCCGCACTGTCAGAGGGTCAGTGCTGAGGGAGTGCCGCACTGTCAGAGGGTCAGTACTGAGGGAGTGCCGCACTGTCAGAGGGTCAGTGCTGAGGGAGTGCCGCACTGTCAGGGGGTCAGTACTGAGGGAGTGCCGCACTGTCAGAGGGTCAGTGCTGAGGGAGTGCCGCACTGTCAGAGGGTCAGTGCTGAGGGAGTGCCGCACTGTCAGAGGGTCAGTGCTGAGGGAGTGCCGCACTGTCAGAGGGTCAGCACTGAGGGAGTGCCGCACTGTCAGAGGGTCAGTACTGAGGGAGTGCCGCACTTTCAGAGGGTCAGTGCTGAGGGAGCGCCGCACTGTCAGAGGGTCAGTGCTGAGGGAGTGCCGCACTGTCAGAGGGTCAGTGCTGAGGGAGTGCCGCACTGTCAGAGGGTCAGTACTGAGGGAGTGCCGCACTGTCAGAGGGTCAGTGCTGAGGGAGCGCCGCACTGTCAGAGGGTCAGTGCTGCGGGAGCGCCGCACTGTCAGAGGGTCAGTGCTGAGGGAGTGCCGCACTGTCAGAGGGTCAGTACTGAGGGAGTGCCGCACTGTCAGAGGGTCAGTACTGAGGGAGTGCCGCACTGTCAGAGGGTCAGTGCTGAGGGAGTGCCGCACTGTCAGAGGGTCAGTGCTGAGGGAGTGCCGCACTGTCAGAGGGTCAGTGCTGAGGGAGTGCCGCACTGTCAGAGGGTCAGTACTGAGGGAGTGCCGCACTGTCAGAGGGTCAGTGCTGAGTGAGTGCCGCAATGTCAGAGGGTCAGTACTGTGGGAGTGCCGCACTGTCAGAGGGTCAGTGCTGAGGGAGGGGCGCACAGTCAGAGGGTCAGTGCTGAGGGAGTGCTGCACTGTCAGAGGGTCAGTGCTGAGGGAGTGCCGCACTGTCAGAGGGTCAGTGCTGAGGGAGGGGCGCACAGTCAGAGGGTCAGTGCTGAGGGAGTGCTGCACTGTCAGAGGGTCAGTGCTGAGGGAGTGCCGCACTGTCAGAGGGTCAGTACTGAGGGAGTGCCGCACTGTCAGAGGGTCAGTGCTGAGGGAGTGCCGCACTGTCAGAGGGTCAGTACTGAGGGAGTGCCGCACTGTCAGAGGGTCAGTGCTGAGGGAGTGCCGCACTGTCAGAGGGTCAGCACTGAGGGAGTGCCGCACTGTCAGAGGGTCAGTGCTGAGGGAGTGCCACACTGTCAGAGGGTCAGTGCTGAGGGAGTGCCGCACTGTCAGAGGGTCAGTGCTGAGGGAGTGCCGCACTGTCAGAGGGTCAGTGCTGAGGGAGCGCCGCACTGTCAGAAGGTCAGTGCTGACGGAGTGCCGCACTGTCAGAGGGTCAGTGCTGAGGGAGTGCCGCACTGTCAGAGGGTCAGTGCTGAGGGAGTGCCGCACTGTCAGAGGGTCAGTGCTGAGGGAGCGCAGCACTGTCAGAGGGTCAGTACTGAGGGAGTGCCGCACTGTCAGAGGGTCAGTGCTGAGAGAGTGCCGCACTGTCAGAGGGTCAGTACTGAGGGAGTGCCGCACTGTCAGAGAGTCAGTACTGAGGGAGTGCTGCACTGTCAGAGGGTCAGTACTGAGGGAGTGCCGCACTGTCAGAGGGTCAGTACTGAGGGAGTGCCGCACTGTCAGAGGGTCAGTACCGAGGGAGGGCCGCACTGTCAGAGGGTCAGTGCTGAGGGAGTGCCGCACTGTCAGAGGGTCAGTGCTGAGGGAGTGCCGCACTGTCAGGGGGTCAGTACTGAGGGAGTGCCGCACTGTCAGAGGGTCAGTGCTGAGGGAGTGCCGCACTGTCAGAGGGTCAGTGCTGAGGGAGTGCCGCACTGTCAGAGGGTCAGTACTGAGGGAGTGCCGCACTGTCAGAGGGTCAGTGCTGAGTGAGTGCCGCAATGTCAGAGGGTCAGTACTGTGGGAGTGCCGCACTGTCAGAGGGTCAGTGCTGAGGGAGTGCCGCACTGTCAGAGGGTCAGTGCTGAGGGAGGGGCGCACAGTCAGAGGGTCAGTGCTGAGGGAGTGCTGCACTGTCAGAGGGTCAGTGCTGAGGGAGTGCCGCACTGTCAGAGGGTCAGTGCTGAGGGAGGGGCGCACCGTCAGAGGGTCAGTGCTGAGGGAGTGCTGCACTGTCAGAGGGTCAGTGCTGAGGGAGTGCCGCACTGTCAGAGGGTCAGTACTGAGGGAGTGCCGCACTGTCAGAGGGTCAGTGCTGAGGGAGTGCCGCACTGTCAGAGGGTCAGTACTGAGGGAGTGCCGCACTGTCAGAGGGTCAGTGCTGAGGGAGTGCCGCACTGTCAGAGGGTCAGCACTGAGGGAGTGCCGCACTGTCAGAGGGTCAGTACTGAGGGAGTGCCGCACTTTCAGAGGGTCAGTGCTGAGGGAGCGCCGCACTGTCAGAGGGTCAGTGCTGACGGAGTGCCGCACTGTCAGAGGGTCAGTGCTGAGGGAGTGCCGCACTGTCAGAGGGTCAGTGCTGAGGGAGTGCCGCACTGTCAGAGGGTCAGTGCTGAGGGAGTGCCGCACTGTCAGAGGGTGAATACTGAGGGAGTGCCGCACTGTCAGAGGGTCAGTACTGAGGGTGTGCCGCACTGTCAGAGGGTCAGTACTGAGGGAGTGCCGCACTGTGGGAGGGTCAGTGCTGAGGGAGTGCCGCACTGTGGGAGGGAGGGTCAGTGCTGAGGGAGTGCCGCACTGTCAGAGGGTCGGTGCTGAGGGAGTGCCGCACTGTCAGAGGGTCAGTGCTGAGGGAGTGCAGCACTGTCAGAGGGTCAGTGCTGAGGGAGTGCCGCACTGTCAAAGGGTCAGTACTGAGGGAGTGCCGCACTGTCAGAGGGTCAGTGCTGAGGGAGTGCCGCACTGTCAGAGGGTCAGTACTGAGGGAGCACCACACTGTCAGAGGGTCAGTGCTGAGGGAGTGCCGCACTGTCAGAGGGTCAGTGCTGAGGGAACGCCGCACTGTCAGAGGGTCAGTGCTGAGGGAGTGCCGCACTGTCAGAGGGTCAGTGCTGAGGGAGTGCCGCACTGTCAGAGGGTCAGTACTGAGGGAGTGCCGCACTGTCAGAGGGTCAGTACTGAGGGAGTGCCGCACTGTCAGAGGGTCAGTACTGAGGGAGTGCCGCACTGTCAGAGGGTCAGTACTGAGGGAGTGCCGCACTGTCAGAGGGTCAGTGCTGAGGGAGTGCCGCACTGTCAGAGGGTCAGTGCTGAGGGAGTGCCGCACTGTCAGAGGGTCAGTGCTGAGGGAGTGCTGCACTGTCAGAGGGTCAGTGCTGAGGGAGTGCCGCACTGTCAGACGGTCGGTGCTGAGGAAATGACGTACTGCCAGAGGGTCAGTGCTGAGGGAGTGCCGCACTGTCAGAGGGTCAGTGCTGAGGGAGTGCCGCACTGTCAGAGGGTCAGTGCTGAGGGAGCGCCGCACTGTCAGAGGGTCAGTGCTGAGGGAGTGCTGCACTGTCAGAGGGTCAGTGCTGAGGGAGTGCTGCACTGTCAGAGGGTCAGTACTGAGGGTGTGCTGCACTGTCAGAGGGTCAGTGCTGAGGGAGTGCCGCACTGTCAGAGGGTCAGTGCTGAGGGAGGGGCGCACAGTCAGAGGGTCAGTGCTGAGGGAGTGCTGCACTGTCAGAGGGTCAGTGCTGAGGGAGTGCCGCACTGTCAGAGGGTCAGTACTGAGGGAGTGCCGCACTGTCAGAGGGTCAGTGCTGAGGGAGTGCCGCACTGTCAGAGGGTCAGTACTGAGGGAGTGCCGCACTGTCAGAGGGTCAGTGCTGAGGGAGTGCCGCACTGTCAGAGGGTCAGCACTGAGGGAGTGCCGCACTGTCAGAGGGTCAGTGCTGAGGGAGTGCCACACTGTCAGAGGGTCAGTGCTGAGGGAGTGCCGCACTGTCAGAGGGTCAGTGCTGAGGGAGTGCCGCACTGTCAGAGGGTCAGTGCTGAGGGAGCGCCGCACTGTCAGAAGGTCAGTGCTGACGGAGTGCCGCACTGTCAGAGGGTCAGTGCTGAGGGAGTGCCGCACTGTCAGAGGGTCAGTGCTGAGGGAGTGCCGCACTGTCAGAGGGTCAGTGCTGAGGGAGCGCAGCACTGTCAGAGGGTCAGTACTGAGGGAGTGCCGCACTGTCAGAGGGTCAGTGCTGAGAGAGTGCCGCACTGTCAGAGGGTCAGTACTGAGGGAGTGCCGCACTGTCAGAGAGTCAGTACTGAGGGAGTGCTGCACTGTCAGAGGGTCAGTACTGAGGGAGTGCCGCACTGTCAGAGGGTCAGTACTGAGGGAGTGCCGCACTGTCAGAGGGTCAGTACCGAGGGAGGGCCGCACTGTCAGAGGGTCAGTGCTGAGGGAGTGCCGCACTGTCAGAGGGTCAGTGCTGAGGGAGTGCCGCACTGTCAGGGGTCAGTACTGAGGGAGTGCCGCACTGTCAGAGGGTCAGTGCTGAGGGAGTGCCGCACTGTCAGAGGGTCAGTGCTGAGGGAGTGCCGCACTGTCAGAGGGTCAGTACTGAGGGAGTGCCGCACTGTCAGAGGGTCAGTGCTGAGTGAGTGCCGCAATGTCAGAGGGTCAGTACTGTGGGAGTGCCGCACTGTCAGAGGGTCAGTGCTGAGGGAGTGCCGCACTGTCAGAGGGTCAGTGCTGAGGGAGTGCCGCACTGTCAGAGGGTCAGTACTGAGGGAGTGCCGCACTGTCAGAGGGTCAGTGCTGAGGGAGTGCCGCACTGTCAGAGGGTCAGCACTGAGGGAGTGCCGCACTGTCAGAGGGTCAGTACTGAGGGAGTGCCGCACTTTCAGAGGGTCAGTGCTGAGGGAGCGCCGCACTGTCAGAGGGTCAGTGCTGACGGAGTGCCGCACTGTCAGAGGGTCAGTGCTGAGGGAGTGCCGCACTGTCAGAGGGTCAGTGCTGAGGGAGTGCCGCACTGTCAGAGGGTCAGTGCTGAGGGAGTGCCGCACTGTCAGAGGGTCAGTGCTGAGGGAGTGCCGCACTGTCAGAGGGTCAGTGCTGAGGGAGCGCCGCACTGTCAGAGGGTCAGTGCTGCGGGAGCGCCGCACTGTCAGAGGGTCAGTGCTGAGGGAGTGCCGCACTGTCAGAGGGTCAGTACTGAGGGAGTGCCGCACTGTCAGAGGGTCAGTGCTGAGGGAGTGCCGCACTGTCAGAGGGTCAGTGCTGAGGGAGTGCCGCACTGTCAGAGGGTCAGTGCTGAGGGAGTGCCGCACTGTCAGAGGGTCAGTGCTGAGGGAGTGCCGCACTGTCAGAGGGTCAGTA
Organism: Mustelus asterias; assembly: GCF_964213995.1. NCBI lineage: Eukaryota > Metazoa > Chordata > Chondrichthyes > Carcharhiniformes > Triakidae > Mustelus > Mustelus asterias. The sequence goes on along the minus strand of NW_027590343.1, from coordinate 23,201 downwards.
CTGAGGGAGTGCCGCACTGTCAGAGGGTCAGTGCTGAGTGAGTGCCGCAATGTCAGAGGGTCAGTACTGTGGGAGTGCCGCACTGTCAGAGGGTCAGTGCTGAGGGAGTGCCGCACTGTCAGAGGGTCAGTGCTGAGGGAGGGGCGCACAGTCAGAGGGTCAGTGCTGAGGGAGTGCTGCACTGTCAGAGGGTCAGTGCTGAGGGAGTGCCGCACTGTCAGAGGGTCAGTGCTGAGGGAGGGGCGCACAGTCAGAGGGTCAGTGCTGAGGGAGTGCTGCACTGTCAGAGGGTCAGTGCTGAGGGAGTGCCGCACTGTCAGAGGGTCAGTACTGAGGGAGTGCCGCACTGTCAGAGGGTCAGTGCTGAGGGAGTGCCGCACTGTCAGAGGGTCAGTACTGAGGAAGTGCCGCACTGTCAGAGGGTCAGTGCTGAGGGAGTGCCGCACTGTCAGAGGGTCAGCACTGACGGAGTGCCGCACTGTCAGAGGGTCAGTGCTGAGGGAGTGCCACACTGTCAGAGGGTCAGTGCTGAGGGAGTGCCGCACTGTCGGAGGGTCAGTGCTGAGGGAGTGCCGCACTGTCAGAGAGTCAGTGCTGAGGGAGTGCCGCACTGTCAGAGAGTCAGTGCTGAGGGAGCGCCGCACTGTCAGAAGGTCAGTGCTGACGGAGTGCCGCACTGTCAGAGGGTCAGTACTGAGGGAGTGCCGCACTGTCAGAGGGTCAGTGCTGAGGGAGTGCCGCACTGTCAGAGGGTCAGTGCTGAGGGAGCGCAGCACTGTCAGAGGGTCAGTACTGAGGGAGTGCCGCACTGTCAGAGGGTCAGTGCTGAGAGAGTGCCGCACTGTCAGAGGGTCAGTACTGAGGGAGTGCCGCACTGTCAGAGAGTCAGTACTGAGGGAGTGCTGCACTGTCAGAGGGTCAGTACTGAGGGAGTGCCGCACTGTCAGAGGGTCAGTACTGAGGGAGTGCCGCACTGTCAGAGGGTCAGTACCGAGGGAGGGCCGCACTGTCAGAGGGTCAGTGCTGAGGGAGTGCCGCACTGTCAGAGGGTCAGTGCTGAGGGAGTGCCGCACTGTCAGGGGGTCAGTACTGAGGGAGTGCCGCACTGTCAGAGGGTCAGTGCTGAGGGAGTGCCGCACTGTCAGAGGGTCAGTGCTGAGGGAGTGCCGCACTGTCAGAGGGTCAGTACTGAGGGAGTGCCGCACTGTCAGAGGGTCAGTGCTGAGGGAGTGCCGCACTGTCAGGGGTTCAGTACTGAGGGAGTGCCGCACTGTCAGAGGGTCAGTGCTGAGGGAGTGCCGCACTGTCAGAGGGTCAGTGCTGAGGGAGTGCCGCACTGTCAGAGGGTCAGTGCTGAGGGAGTGCCGCACTGTCAGAGGGTCAGCACTGAGGGAGTGCCGCACTGTCAGAGGGTCAGTACTGAGGGAGTGCCGCACTTTCAGAGGGTCAGTGCTGAGGGAGCGCCGCACTGTCAGAGGGTCAGTGCTGAGGGAGTGCCGCACTGTCAGAGGGTCAGTGCTGAGGGAGTGCCGCACTGTCAGAGGGTCAGTACTGAGGGAGTGCCGCACTGTCAGAGGGTCAGTGCTGAGGGAGCGCCGCACTGTCAGAGGGTCAGTGCTGCGGGAGCGCCGCACTGTCAGAGGGTCAGTGCTGAGGGAGTGCCGCACTGTCAGAGGGTCAGTACTGAGGGAGTGCCGCACTGTCAGAGGGTCAGTACTGAGGGAGTGCCGCACTGTCAGAGGGTCAGTGCTGAGGGAGTGCCGCACTGTCAGAGGGTCAGTGCTGAGGGAGTGCCGCACTGTCAGAGGGTCAGTGCTGAGGGAGTGCCGCACTGTCAGAGGGTCAGTACTGAGGGAGTGCCGCACTGTCAGAGGGTCAGTGCTGAGTGAGTGCCGCAATGTCAGAGGGTCAGTACTGTGGGAGTGCCGCACTGTCAGAGGGTCAGTGCTGAGGGAGTGCCGCACTGTCAGAGGGTCAGTGCTGAGGGAGGGGCGCACAGTCAGAGGGTCAGTGCTGAGGGAGTGCTGCACTGTCAGAGGGTCAGTGCTGAGGGAGTGCCGCACTGTCAGAGGGTCAGTGCTGAGGGAGGGGCGCACAGTCAGAGGGTCAGTGCTGAGGGAGTGCTGCACTGTCAGAGGGTCAGTGCTGAGGGAGTGCCGCACTGTCAGAGGGTCAGTACTGAGGGAGTGCCGCACTGTCAGAGGGTCAGTGCTGAGGGAGTGCCGCACTGTCAGAGGGTCAGTACTGAGGGAGTGCCGCACTGTCAGAGGGTCAGCACTGAGGGAGTGCCGCACTGTCAGAGGGTCAGTGCTGAGGGAGTGCCACACTGTCAGAGGGTCAGTGCTGAGGGAGTGCCGCACTGTCAGAGGGTCAGTGCTGAGGGAGTGCCGCACTGTCAGAGGGTCAGTGCTGAGGGAGCGCCGCACTGTCAGAAGGTCAGTGCTGACGGAGTGCCGCACTGTCAGAGGGTCAGTGCTGAGGGAGTGCCGCACTGTCAGAGGGTCAGTGCTGAGGGAGTGCCGCACTGTCAGAGGGTCAGTGCTGAGGGAGCGCAGCACTGTCAGAGGGTCAGTACTGAGGGAGTGCCGCACTGTCAGAGGTCAGTGCTGAGAGAGTGCCGCACTGTCAGAGGGTCAGTACTGAGGGAGTGCCGCACTGTCAGAGAGTCAGTACTGAGGGAGTGCTGCACTGTCAGAGGGTCAGTACTGAGGGAGTGCCGCACTGTCAGAGGGTCAGTACTGAGGGAGTGCCGCACTGTCAGAGGGTCAGTACCGAGGGAGGGCCGCACTGTCAGAGGGTCAGTGCTGAGGGAGTGCCGCACTGTCAGAGGGTCAGTGCTGAGGGAGTGCCGCACTGTCAGGGGGTCAGTACTGAGGGAGTGCCGCACTGTCAGAGGGTCAGTGCTGAGGGAGTGCCGCACTGTCAGAGGGTCAGTGCTGAGGGAGTGCCGCACTGTCAGAGGGTCAGTACTGAGGGAGTGCCGCACTGTCAGAGGGTCAGTGCTGAGTGAGTGCCGCAATGTCAGAGGGTCAGTACTGTGGAGTGCCGCACTGTCAGAGGGTCAGTGCTGAGGGGAGTGCCGCACTGTCAGAGGGTCAGATGCCCTGAGGGGGAGGGGGGGGGGCGCACAGTCCTGAGGGAGTGCTGCACTGTCAGAGGGTCAGTGCTGAGGGAGTGCCGCACTGTCAGAGGGTCAGTGCTGAGGGAGGGGCGCACCGTCAGAGGGTCAGTGCTGAGGGAGTGCTGCACTGTCAGAGGGTCAGTGCTGAGGGAGTGCCGCACTGTCAGAGGGTCAGTACTGAGGGAGTGCCGCACTGTCAGAGGGTCAGTGCTGAGGGAGTGCCGCACTGTCAGAGGGTCAGTACTGAGGGAGTGCCGCACTGTCAGAGGGTCAGTGCTGAGGGAGTGCCGCACTGTCAGAGGGTCAGCACTGAGGGAGTGCCGCACTGTCAGAGGGTCAGTACTGAGGGAGTGCCGCACTTTCAGAGGGTCAGTGCTGAGGGAGCGCCGCACTGTCAGAGGGTCAGTGCTGACGGAGTGCCGCACTGTCAGAGGGTCAGTGCTGAGGGAGTGCCGCACTGTCAGAGGGTCAGTGCTGAGGGAGTGCCGCACTGTCAGAGGGTCAGTGCTGAGGGAGTGCCGCACTGTCAGAGGGTGAATACTGAGGGAGTGCCGCACTGTCAGAGGGTCAGTACTGAGGGAGTGCCGCACTGTGGGAGGGTCAGTGCTGAGGGAGTGCCGCACTGTGGGAGGGAGGGTCAGTGCTGAGGGAGTGCCGCACTGTCAGAGGGTCGGTGCTGAGGGAGTGCCGCACTGTCAGAGGGTCAGTGCTGAGGGAGTGCAGCACTGTCAGAGGGTCAGTGCTGAGGGAGTGCCGCACTGTCAAAGGGTCAGTACTGAGGGAGTGCCGCACTGTCAGAGGGTCAGTGCTGAGGGAGTGCCGCACTGTCAGAGGGTCAGTACTGAGGGAGCACCACACTGTCAGAGGGTCAGTGCTGAGGGAGTGCCGCACTGTCAGAGGGTCAGTGCTGAGGGAACGCCGCACTGTCAGAGGGTCAGTGCTGAGGGAGTGCCGCACTGTCAGAGGGTCAGTGCTGAGGGAGTGCCGCACTGTCAGAGGGTCAGTACTGAGGGAGTGCCGCACTGTCAGAGGGTCAGTACTGAGGGAGTGCCGCACTGTCAGAGGGTCAGTACTGAGGGAGTGCCGCACTGTCAGAGGGTCAGTACTGAGGGAGTGCCGCACTGTCAGAGGGTCAGTGCTGAGGGAGTGCCGCACTGTCAGAGGGTCAGTGCTGAGGGAGTGCCGCACTGTCAGAGGGTCAGTGCTGAGGGAGTGCTGCACTGTCAGAGGGTCAGTGCTGAGGGAGTGCCGCACTGTCAGACGGTCGGTGCTGAGGAAATGACGTACTGCCAGAGGGTCAGTGCTGAGGGAGTGCCGCACTGTCAGAGGGTCAGTGCTGAGGGAGTGCCGCACTGTCAGAGGGTCAGTGCTGAGGGAGCGCCGCACTGTCAGAGGGTCAGTGCTGAGGGAGTGCTGCACTGTCAGAGGGTCAGTGCTGAGGGAGTGCTGCACTGTCAGAGGGTCAGTACTGAGGGTGTGCTGCACTGTCAGAGGGTCAGTGCTGAGGGAGTGCCGCACTGTCAGAGGGTCAGTGCTGAGGGAGTGCTGCACTGTCAGAGGGTCAGTGCTGTGGGAGTGCCGCACTGTCAGTGGGTCAGTGCTGAGGGAGTGCCGCACTGTCAGAGAGTCAGTACTGAGGGAGTGCCGCACTTTCAGAGGGTCAGTGCTGAGGGAGCGCCGCACTGTCAGAGGGTCAGTGCTGACGGAGTGCCGCACTGTCAGAGGGTCAGTGCTGAGGGAGTGCCGCACTGTCAGAGGGTCAGTGCTGAGGGAGTGCCGCACTGTCAGAGGGTCAGTGCTGAGGGAGTGCCGCACTGTCAGAGGGTGAATACTGAGGGAGTGCCGCACTGTCAGAGGGTCAGTACTGAGGGTGTGCTGCACTGTCAGAGGGTCAGTACTGAGGGAGTGCCGCACTGTGGGAGGGTCAGTGCTGAGGGAGTGCCGCACTGTGGGAGGGAGGGTCAGTGCTGAGGGAGTGCCGCACTGTCAGAGGGTCGGTGCTGAGGGAGTGCCGCACTGTCAGAGGGTCAGTGCTGAGGGAGTGCAGCACTGTCAGAGGGTCAGTGCTGAGGGAGTGCCGCACTGTCAAAGGGTCAGTACTGAGGGAGTGCCGCACTGTCAGAGGGTCAGTGCTGAGGGAGTGCCGCACTGTCAGAGGGTCAGTACTGAGGGAGCACCACACTGTCAGAGGGTCAGTGCTGAGGGAGTGCCGCACTGTCAGAGGGTCAGTGCTGAGGGAACGCCGCACTGTCAGAGGGTCAGTGCTGAGGGAGTGCCGCACTGTCAGAGGGTCAGTGCTGAGGGAGTGCCGCACTGTCAGAGGGTCAGTACTGAGGGAGTGCCGCACTGTCAGAGGGTCAGTACTGAGGGAGTGCCGCACTGTCAGAGGGTCAGTACTGAGGGAGTGCCGCACTGTCAGAGGGTCAGTACTGAGGGAGTGCCGCACTGTCAGAGGGTCAGTGCTGAGGGAGTGCCGCACTGTCAGAGGGTCAGTGCTGAGGGAGTGCCGCACTGTCAGAGGGTCAGTGCTGAGGGAGTGCTGCACTGTCAGAGGGTCAGTGCTGAGGGAGTGCCGCACTGTCAGACGGTCGGTGCTGAGGAAATGACGTACTGCCAGAGGGTCAGTGCTGAGGGAGTGCCGCACTGTCAGAGGGTCAGTGCTGAGGGAGTGCCGCACTGTCAGAGGGTCAGTGCTGAGGGAGCGCCGCACTGTCAGAGGGTCAGTGCTGAGGGAGTGCTGCACTGTCAGAGGGTCAGTGCTGAGGGAGTGCTGCACTGTCAGAGGGTCAGTACTGAGGGTGTGCTGCACTGTCAGAGGGTCAGTGCTGAGGGAGTGCCGCACTGTCAGAGGGTCAGTGCTGAGGGAGTGCTGCACTGTCAGAGGGTCAGTGCTGTGGGAGTGCCGCACTGTCAGTGGGTCAGTGCTGAGGGAGTGCCGCACTGTCAGAGAGTCAGTACTGAGGGAGTGCCGCACTGTCAGAGGGTCAGTGCTGAGGGAGTGCCACACTGTCAGAGGGTCAGTGCTGAGGGAGCGCCGCACTGTCAGAGGGTCAGTGCTGAGGGAGTGCCGCACTGTCAGAGGGTCAGTACTGAGGGAGTGCCGCACTGTCAGAGGGTCAGTGCTGAGGGAGTGCCGCACTGTCAGAGGGTCAGTACTGAGGGAGTGCCGCACTGTCAGAGGGTCAGTGCTGAGGGAGTGCCGCACTGTCAGAGGGTCAGTGCTGAGGGAGTGCCGCACTGTCAGAGGGTCAGTGCTGAGGAAATGACGTACTGTCAGAGGGTCAGTGCTGAGGGAGTGCCGCACTGTCAGAGGGTCAGCACTGAGGGAGTGCCGCACTGTCAGAGGGTCAGTACTGAGGGAGTGCCGCTCTGTCAGAGGGTCAGTGCTGAGGGAGCGCCGCACTGTCAGAGGGTCAGTACTGAGGGAGCGCCGCACTGTCAGAGGGTCAGTGCTGAGGGAGTGCCGCACTGTCAGAGGGTCAGTACTGAGGGAGTGCCGCACTGTCAGAGGGTCAGTGCTGAGGGAGTGCCGCACTGTCAGAGGGTCAGTGCTGAGGGAGTGCTGCACTGTCAGAGGGTCAGTGCTGAGGGAGTGCCGCACTGTCAGAGGGTCAGTGCCGAGGGAGTGCCGCACTGTCAGAGGGTCAGTACCGAGGGAGTGCCGCACTGTCAGTGGGTCAGTGCTGAGGGAGTGCCGCACTGTCAGACGGTCAGTGCCGAGGGAGTGCCGCACTGTCAGAGGGTCAGTACTGAGGGAGTGCCGCACTGTGAGAGGGTCAGTGCTGAGGGAGTGCTGCACTGTCAGAGGGTCAGTACTGAGGGAGTGCCGCACTGTCAGAGGGTCAGTGCTGAGGGAGTGCCGCACTGTGGGAGGGTCAGTGCTGAGGGAGTGCCGCACTGTCAGAGGGTCAGTGCTGAGGGAGTGCTGCACTGTCAGAGGGTCAGTGCTGAGGGAGTGCCGCACTGTCAGAGGGTCAGTGCTGAGGGAGTGCTGCACTGTCAGAGGGTCAGTGCTGAGGGAGCGCCGCACTGTCAGAGGGTCAGTACTGAGGGAGTGCCGCACTGTCAGAGGGTCAGTGCTGAGGGAGTGCCGCACTGTCAGAGGGTCAGTGCTGAGGGAGTGCCGCACTGTCAGACGGTCGGTGCTGAGGGAGTGCCGCACTGTCAGAGGGTCAGTGCTGAGGAAATGACGTACTGCCAGAGGGTCAGTGCTGAGGGAGTGCCGCACTGTCAGAGGGTCAGTGCTGAGGGAGTGCCGCACTGTCAGAGGGTCAGTGCTGAGGGAGCGCCGCACTGTCAGAGGGTCAGTGCTGAGGGAGTGCTGCACTGTCAGAGGGTCAGTGCTGAGGGAGTGCTGCACTGTCAGAGGGTCAGTACTGAGGGTGTGCTGCACTGTCAGAGGGTCAGTGCTGAGGGAGTGCCGCACTGTCAGAGGGTCAGTGCTGAGGGAGTGCTGCACTGTCAGAGGGTCAGTGCTGTGGGAGTGCCGCACTGTCAGTGGGTCAGTGCTGAGGGAGTGCCACACTGTCAGAGGGTCAGTGCTGAGGGAGCGCCGCACTGTCAGAGGGTCAGTGCTGAGGGAATGCCGCACTGTCAGAGGGTCAGTACTGAGGGAGTGCCGCACTGTCAGAGGGTCAGTGCGGAGGGAGTGCCGCACTGTCAGAGGGTCAGTACTGAGGGAGTGCCGCACTGTCAGACGGTCGGTGCTGAGGGAGTGCCGAACTGTCAGAGGGTCAGTGCTGAGGGAGTGCCGCACTGTCAGAGGGTCAGTGCTGAGGAAATGACGTACTGTCAGAGGGTCAGTGCTGAGGGAGTGCCGCACTGTCAGAGGGTCAGTACTGAGGGTGTGCTGCACTGTCAGAGGGTCAGTGCTGAGGGAGTACCGCACTGTCAGAGGGTCAGTGCTGAGGGAGCGCCGCACTGTCAGAGGGTCAGTGCTGAGGGAGTGCCGCACTGTCAGAGGGTCAGTACTGAGGGAGTGCCGCACTGTCAGAGGGTCAGTACTGAGGGAGTGCCGCACTGTCAGAGGGTCAGTGCTGAGGGAGTGCCGCACTGTCAGAGGGTCAGTACTGAGGGAGTGCCGCACTGTCAGAGGGACAGGACTGAGGGAGTGCCGCACTGTCAGAGGGTCAGTGCTGAGGGAGCGCTGCACTGTCAGAGGGTCAGTGCTGAGGGAGTGACGCACTGTCAGAGGGTCAGTGCTGAGGGAGTTCCGCACTGTCAGAGGGTCAGTGCTGAGGGAGCGCCGCACTGTCAGAGGGTCAGTGCTGAGGGAGTGCCGCACTGTCAGAGGGTCAGTGCTGAGGGAGTGCCGCACTGTCAGAGGGTCAGTACTGAGGGAGCGCCGCACTGTCAGAGGGTCAGTGCTGAGGGAGTGCCGCACTGTCAGAGGGTCAGTGCTGACGGAGTGCCACACTGTCAGAGGGTCAGTCCTGAGGGAGTGCCGCACTGTCAGAGAGTCAGTGCTGAGAGAGTGCCGCACTGTCAGAGGGTCAGTACTGAGGGAGTGCCGCACTGTCAGAGGGTCAGTACTGAGGGAGTGCCGCACTGTCAGAGGGTCAGTGCTGAGGGAGAGCCGCACTGTCAGAGGGTCAGTGCTGAGGGAGTGCCGCACTGTCAGAGGGTCAGTACTGAGGGAGTGCCGCACTGTCAGAGGGTCAGTACTGAGGGAGTGCTGCACTGTCAGAGGGTCAGAGCTGAGGGAGTGCTGCACTGTCAGAGGGTCAGAGCTGAGGGAATATTGGAATCACAAATTGTACCTGAAGTCTCTCCCATTTAATCTCCTCATCTTCCCTTGTGCTGCCCTCTCATCGGAACATAGGAACAGGTTGTTGCCCAATCTCCCCTCCTGCACGCTCCTGCCTTTGATAGGATCATGGTTGATCTGTGGCCTCACTCCATGTATCTTCTCCTTTGCCTCTCTCCTTCTCCAACTCTCACATTCTGTCTCCTTCCCTCCCACTCTCTCTTCCACTCCATCTCTCTCTCTGTCTCTTTCTCGCTGTCCCTGTTTGTTTTGATCTCTCCCTTCCCCCCCTTTCCCTCCAACGCTGCTTGGCCCTTCTCTCGAGATCTCTCTCATTCGCGTTCCCTGTCTCACTGCATCTTTTTCTCTCTCTCTTCCCTTCTCTACCTTTCTCCCTTTCGCTGTCTCCCTCTCTCCTTTTTTTGTCTCTCCCTCCATCTCCTTGTCTGTCCCTCCATCTCCTTGTCTCTATCTGTCTATCATAAGAACATAAGAACATAAGAAATAGGAGCAGGAGTAGGCCATCTAGCCCCTCGAGCCTGCCCCGCCATTCAATAAGATCATGGCTGATCTGACGTGGATCAGTACCACTTACCCGCCTGATCCCCATAACCCTTAATTCCCTTACCGATCAGGAATCCATCCATCCGCGCTTTAAACATCTTCAGCGAGGTAGCCTCCACCACCTCAGTGGGCAGAGAATTCCAGAGATTCACCACCCTCTGGGAGAAGAAGTTCCTCCTCAACTCTGTCTTAAACCGACCCCCCTTTATTTTGAGGCTGTGTCCTCTAGTTTTAACTTCCTTACTAAGTGGAAAGAATCTCTCCGCCTCCACCCTATCCAGCCCCCGCATTATCTTATAAGTCTCCATAAGATCCCCCCTCATCCTTCTAAACTCCAACGAGTACAAACCCAATCTCCTCAGCCTCTCCTCATAATCCAAACCCCTCATCTCCGGTATCAACCTGGTGAACCTTCTCTGCACTCCCTCCAAGGCCAATATATCCTTCCGCAAATAAGGGGACCAATACTGCACACAGTATTCCAGCTGCGGCCTCACCAATGCCCTGTACAGGTGCATCAAGACATCCCTGCTTTTATATTCTATCCCCCTCGCGATATAGGCCAACATCCCATTTGCCTTCTTGATCACCTGTTGTACCTGCAGACTGGGCTTTTGCGTCTCATGCACAAGGACCCCCAGGTCCCTTTGCACGGTAGCATGTTTTAATTTGTTTCCATTGAGATAGTAATCCCATTTGTTATTATTTCCTCCAAAGTGTATAACCTCGCATTTCTCAACGTTATACTCCGTTTGCCATATCCTCGCCCACTCACTCAGCCTGTCCAAATCTCTCTGCAGCTCTTCTCCGTCCTCCACACGATTCACGTTTCCACTTATCTTTGTGTCGTCTGCAAACTTCGTTACCCTACACTCCGTCCCCTCCTCCAGATCATCTATATAAATGGTAAACAGTTGCGGCCCGAGTACCGATCCCTGCGGCGCGCCACTAGTTACCTTCCTCCAACCGGAAAAACACCCATTTATTCCGACTCTTTGCTTCCTGTCGGATAGCCAGTCCCCAATCCACTTTAACACACTACCCCCAACTCCGTGTGCCCTCATCTTCTTCAGCAGCCTTTTATGGGGCACCTTATCAAACGCCTTTTGGAAATCCAAAAATCCAAAATTATATCTCGATCCCTGTCTCTGATTCTCCCTCTCTCTGTTCCTCTCCCCTGTCACCGCTGCTTTTCTCAAAGGTTGACAGATTTTACTCTCGTCTCTGCCCTGTTGCCTCACATCGCTGTTCTGTGACACCAATGTTCCTGTCCAACCCGTCAGGTGAGCGGGAGAGAGATTCCCTCCGACACCCAAACTCACCCAGAATATTGTCCCCACTGCCATCATTATCCAGTTGCCCTGTTAAAACACAAAAGAGTCAGTGAGCAAAACGCATCTTCCATCCATCAGCGCAAACACCAAACTCCCCCACTGTCACCTCCCCATATCTCTCTGCAAAGTTAAAGAGCCAGAACTGAGGGAGTGTGCGTGGGACCCGTACCCGAGTGAGAGTCAGTGTGTGTGTGGGACCCGTCCCCCAGTGAGAGTCAGTGTGTGTGGGACCCACACCCCAGTGAGAGTCAGTGTGTGTGTGGGACCCGTCCCCCAGTGAGAGTCAGTGTGTGTGGGACCTGTACCCCAGTGAGAGTCAGTGTGTGTGGAACCCGTACCCCAGTGAGAGTCAGTGTGTGTGGGACCCGTACCCCAGTGAGAGTCAGTGTGTGTGGAACCCGTACCCCAGTGAGAGTCAGTGTGTGTGTGGAACCCGTACCCCAGTGAGAGTCAGTGTGTGTGGAACCCGTACCCCAGTGAGAGTCAGTGTGTGTGGGACCCGTACCCCAGTGAGAGTCAGTGTGTGTGGAACCCGTCCTCCAGTGAGAGTCAGTGTGTGTGGAACCCATATCCCAGTGAGAGTCAGTGTGTGTTGAACCCGTACCCCAGTGAGAGTCAGTGTGTGTTGAACCCGTACCCCAGTGAGAGTCAGTGTGTGTGGAACCTGTACTCCAGTGAGAGTCAGTGTGTGTGGGACCCGTACCCCAGTGAGAGTCAGTGTGTGTGGAACCCGTATCCCAGTGAGAGTCAGTGTGTGTGGGACCCGTACCCCAGTGAGAGTCAGTGTGTGGGACCCGTACCCCAGTGAGAGTCAGTGTGTGTGGAACCCGTACCCCAGTGAGAGTCAGTGTGTGTGGGACCCGTACCCCAGTGAGAGTCAGTGTGTGTGGAACCCGTACCCCAGTGAAAGTCAGTGTGTGTGGGACCCGTACCCCAGTGAGAGTCAGTGTGTGTGGGACCCGTACCCCAGTGAGAGTCAGTGTGTGTGGGACCCGTACCCCAGTGAGAGTCAGTGTGTGTGGGACCCGTACCCCAGTGAGAGTCAGTGTGTGTGGGACCCGTACCCCAGTGAGAGTCAGTGTGTGTGTGGGACCCGTACCCCAGTGAGAGTCAGTGTGTGTGGGACCCGTACCCCAGTGAGAGTCAGTGTGTGTGTGGGACCCGTACCCCAGTGAGAGTCAGTGTGTGTGGGACCCGTACCCCAGTGAGAGTCAGTGTGTGTTGAACCCGTACCCCAGTGAGAGTCAGCGTGTGTTGAACCCGTACCCCAGTGAGAGTCAGTGCGTGTGGGACCCGTACCCCAGTGAGAGTCAGTGTGTGTGGGACCCATACCCCAGTGAGAGTCAGTGTGTGTGGAACCCGTACCCCAGTGAGAGTCAGTGTGTGTGGGACCCGTACCCCAGTGAGAGTCAGTGTGTGTGGGACCCATACCCCAGTGAGAGTCAGTGTGTGTGGAACCCGTACCCCAGTGAGAGTCAGTGTGTGTGGGACCCGTACCCCAGTGAGAGTCAGTGTGTGTGGAACCCGTACCCCAGTGAGAGTCAGTGTGTGTGGGACCCGTACCCCAGTGAGAGTCAGTGTGTGTGGAACCCGTACCCCAGTGAGAGTCAGTGTGTGTGGGACCCGTACCCCAGTGAGAGTCAGTGTGTGTGGGACCCGTACCCCAGTGAGAGTCAGTGTGTGTGGGACCCACACCCCAGTGAGAGTCAGTGTGTGTGGGACCCGTACCCCAGTGAGAGTCAGTGTGTGTGGGACCCGTACCCCAGTGAGAGTCAGTGTGTGCGGGACCCACACCCCAGTGAGAGTCAGTGTGTGTGGGACCCGTACCCCAGTGAGAGTCAGTGTGTGTGGGACCCGTACCCCAGTGAGAGTCAGTGTGTGTGGGACCCGTACCCCAGTGAGAGTCAGTGTGTGTGGGACCCACACCCCAGTGAGAGTCAGTGTGTGTGGGACCCGTACCCCAGTGAGAGTCAGTGTGTGTGTGGGACCCGTCCCCCAGTGAGAGTCAGTGTGTGTGGGACCCGTACCCCAGTGAGAGTCAGTGTGTGTGTGGAACCCGTACCCCAGTGAGAGTCAGTGTGTGTGGAACCCGTACCCCAGTGAGAGTCAGTGTGTGTGGGACCCGTACCCCAGTGAGAGTCAGTGTGTGTGGAACCCGTACCCCAGTGAGAGTCAGTGTGTGTGGGACCCGTACCCCAGTGAGAGTCAGTGTGTGTGGGACCCGTACCCCAGTGAGAGTCAGTGTGTGTGGAACCCGTACCCCAGTGAGAGTCAGTGTGTGTGGGACCCGTACCCCAGTGAGAGTCAGTGTGTGTGGAACCCGTACCCCAGTGAGAGTCAGTGTGTGTGGAACCCGTACCCCAGTGAGAGTCAGTGTGTGTGGAACCCGTACCCCAGTGAGAGTCAGTGTGTGTGGGACCCGTACCCCAGTGAGAGTCAGTGTGTGTGGAACCCGTACCCCAGTGAGAGTCAGTGTGTGTGGAACCCGTACCCCAGTGAGAGTCAGTGTGTGTGGAACCCGTACCCCAGTGAGAGTCAGTGTGTGTGGGACCCGTACCCCAGTGAGAGTCAGTGTGTGTGGAACCCGTACCCCAGTGAGAGTCAGTGTGTGTGGGACCCGTACCCCAGTGAGAGTCAGTGTGTGTGGGACCCGTACCCCAGTGAGAGTCAGTGTGTGTGGAACCCGTACCCCAGTGAGAGTCAGTGTGTGTGGGACCCATACCCCAGTGAGAGTCAGTGTGTGTGGGACCCGTACCCCAGTGAGAGTCAGTGTGTGTGGAACCCGTACCCCAGTGAGAGTCAGTGTGTGTGGAACCCGTACCCCAGTGAGAGTCAGTGTGTGTGGGACCCGTACCCCAGTGAGTCAGTGTGTGTGGGACCCGTATCCCAGTGAGAGTCAGTGTGTGTGGGACCCGTACCCCAGTGAGAGTCAGTGTGTGTGGGACCCGTACCCCAGTGAGAGTCAGTGTCTGTGGAACCCATACCCCAGTGAGAGTCAGTGTGTGTGGAACCCGTACCCCAGTGAGAGTCAGTGTGCGTGGGACCCATACCCCAGTGAGAGTCAGTGTGTGTGGAACCCGTACCCCAGTGAGAGTCAGTGTGTGTGGGACCCGTACCCCAGTGAGAGTCAGTGTGTGTGGAACCCATACCCCAGTGAGAGTCAGTGTGTGTGGGACCCGTACCCCAGTGAGAGTCAGTGTGTGTGGAATCCGTACCCCAGTGAGAGTCAGTGTGTGTGGAATCCGTACCCCAGTGAGAGTCAGTGTGTGTGGAACCCGTACCCCAGTGAGAGTCAGTGTGTGTGGAACCCATACCCCAGTGAGAGTCAGTGTGTGTGGGACCCGTACCCCAGTGAGAGTCAGTGTGTGTGGGACCCGTACCCCAGTGAGAGTCAGTGTGTGTGGAACCCATACCCCAGTGAGAGTCAGTGTGTGTGGGACCCGTACCCCAGTGAGAGTCAGTGTGTGTGGAACCCGTACCCCAGTGAGAGTCAGTGTGTGTGGAACCCGTACCCCAGTGAGAGTCAGTGTGTGTGGGACCCGTACCCCAGTGAGAGTCAGTGTGTGTGGAACCCTTACCCCAGTGAGAGTCAGTGTGTGTGGAACCCTTACCCCAGTGAGAGTCAGTGTGTGTGGGACCCGTACCCCAGTGAGAGTCAGTGTGTGTGGGACCCGTACCCCAGTGAGAGTCAGTGTGTGTGGAACCCGTACCCCAGTGAGAGTCAGTGTGTGTGGGACCCGTACCCCAGTGAGAGTCAGTGTGTGTGGAATCCGTACCCCAGTGAGAGTCAGTTTGTGTGGAACCCATACCCCAGTGAGAGTCAGTGTGTGTGGGACCCGTACCCCAGTGAGAGTCAGTGTGTGTGGGACCCGTACCCCAGTGAGAGTCAGTGTGTGTGGAACCCGTACCCCAGTGAGAGTCAGTGTGTGTGGAACCCATACCCCAGTGAGAGTCAGTGTGTGTGGGACCTGTACCCCAGTGAGAGTCAGTGTGTGTGGAACCCGTGCCCCAGTGAGAGTCAGTGTGTGTGGGACCCGTACCCCAGTGAGAGTCAGTGTGTGTGGGACCCATACCCCAGTGAGAGTCAGTGTCTGTGGAACCCATACCCCAGTGAGAGTCAGTGTGTGTGGAACCCGTACCCCAGTGAGAGTCAGTGTGCGTGGGACCCATACCCCAGTGAGAGTCAGTGTGTGTGGGACCCGTACCCCAGTGAGAGTCAGTGTGTGTGGAACCCATACCCCAGTGAGAGGCAGTGTGTGTGGAACCCGTACCCCAGTGACAGTCAGTGTGTGTGGAACCCGTACCCCAGTGAGAGTCAGTGTGTGTGGAACCCGTACCCCAGTGAGAGTCAGTGTGTGTGGAACCCGTACCCCAGTGAGAGTCAGTGTGTGTTGAACCCGTACCCCAGTGAGAGTCAGTGTGTGTGGAACCCGTACCCCAGTGAGAGTCAGTGTGTGTGGAACCCTTACCCCAGTGAGAGTCAGTGTGTATGTGGGACCCGTACCCCAGTGAGAGTCAGTGTGTGTGGAACCCGTACCCCAGTGAGAGTCAGTGTGTGTGGAACCCGTACCCCAGTGAGAGTCAGTGTGTGTGGGACCCGTACCCCAGTGAGAGTCAGTGTGTGTGGAACCCGTACCCCAGTGAGAGTCAGTGCGTGTGGGACCCGTACCCCAGTGAGAGTCAGTGTGTGTGGGACCCATACCCCAGTGAGAGTCAGTGTGTGTGGAACCCGTACCCCAGTGAGAGTCAGTGTGTGTGGAACCCGTACCCCAGTGAGAGTCAGTGTGTGTGGAACCCGTATCCCAGTGAGAGTCAGTGTGTGTGGGACCCGTACCCCAGTGAGAGTCAGTGTGTGTGGGACCCATACCCCAGTGAGAGTCAGTGTGTGTGGGACCCGTACCCCAGTGAGAGTCAGTGTGTGTGGAACCCATACCCCAGTGAGAGTCAGTGTGTGTGGGACCCGTACCCTAGTGAGAGTCAGCGTGTGTGGAACCCGTACCCCAGTGAGAGTCAGTGTGTGTGGGACCCGTACCCCAGTGAGAGTCAGTGTGTGTGGGACCTGTGCCCCAGTGAGAGTCAGTGTGTGTGGAACCCATACCCCAGTGAGAGTCAGTGTGTGTGGAACCCGTACCCCAGTGAGAGTCAGTGTGTGTGGGACCCGTACCCCAGTGAGAGTCAGTGTGTGTGGAACCCGTACCCCAGTGAGAGTCAGTGTGTGTGGAACCTGTACCCCAGTGAGAGTCAGTGTGTGTGGGACCCGTACCCCAGTGAGAGTCAGTGTGTGTGGAACCCGTACCCCAGTGAGAGTCAGTGTGTGTGGGACCCGTACCCCAGTGAGAGTCAGTGTGTGTGGGACCCGTACCCCAGTGAGAGTCAGTGTGTGTGGGACCCGTACCCCAGTGAGAGTCAATGTGTGTGTGGGACCCGTACCCCAGTGAGAGTCAGTGTGTGTTGAACCCGTACCCCAGTGAGAGTCAGCGTGTGTTGAACCCGTACCCCAGTGAGAGTCAGCGTGTGTTGAACCCGTACCCCAGTGAATATGCGAGACTTACCAGCGCAGATTTGGATGAGGATGAGGGACAGTACGCATCTCCAGTCCATCATTAGTTGAACTCCTTCGCAGAGTGAATTCAGGAGGTGAATGTTCGGCTGGTTTTACCTTGCCCAGCTCTCTATCCAGCTTGTTTGATCGGACTGATTAAGGTCCATGCGATATTATATCCCTGCCTTTGCATCCGGCTACCTTATCTGACCAATCTGAACACAATAACTGGAACAGCAAAACATTGGAGAGACATCTCCGTCTCTCCCGGGGTGCTGTTCCCTCCGGAGAGGGGGCTGCTATTTCGGACAAGGAGGGCCAGAATTTCCTCACTCAACACCCTTCCCGTCTGGGCACTCCTCCAGTCTGGACGAGGTGACTTCCGAACGCCCTGTGGTTGGTGGGGGGGGGGGGTGTGAGAATACAGGGAATGTAGATTCGAGACCACAATCATTCAGCCATCTTCCCATGGGACGGCAGCACAGGCTCGAGGGGCTGAATGGCCTCCTCGCAAACCCAGAACCCTCAATATCTGTGTTACTCCTCCTGCCATCACAGCTCCCGACACCCCCTCCCTATCTCTGTAACCTCCTTCAGTTCCCAAACACCCTCCCTGTCTCTGTAACCTCCCCCCCGTCCTTACACTCCTTCCTCTCACTATCTCTGTAACCTCTTCCAGCCCCACATCCCCTCCCTATCTCTGTAACCTCCTCCAGCCCCTACGGTCCTCCCTATCTCTGTAACCTCCTCCAGCCACCTACACCCCTCTCTATCTCTGTAACCTCCTCCAGCCCCCTACACCCCCCTACACTCCTCCCTATCTCTGTAACCTCCTCCAGCCCCTACATCCCCTCCCTATCAGTGTAACCCTCTCCAGCCCCTACACCCCCTCCCTATCTCTGTAAACTCCTCCAGCCCCCTACACCCCCTATCTCTGTGACCCCCTCCAGCCCCCTACACTCCTCCCTATCTCTGTAACCTCCTCCAGCCCCCGACACCCCCTCTCTATCTCTGTAACCTCCTTCAGTTCCTAAACACCCTCCCTGTCTCTGTAACCTCCTCCAGTCCTTACACTCCTTCCTCTCACTATCTCTCTAACCTCTTCCAGCTCCCGACAACCCCTCCCAATCTCTGTAACCTCCTCCAGCCCCCTACACCCCCTCCCTATCTCTGTAACACCCGTTAAAATCACGGGTAGATAGTTCTCTGAGCGGTAAGGGAATTAGGGGATATGGGGATCAGGCGGGTAAGTGGAACTGATTCGCTTCAGATCAGCCATGATCTTATTGAATGGCAGGGCAGGCTCGAGGGGCTAGATGGCCTACTCCTGCTCCTATTTCTTATGTTCTTATGTTCTTATGTAACCTCCTCCAGCCCCCTACACCCCCACCCTATCTCTGTAACCTCCTCCAACCCTCTACACACCTCCCTATTTCTGTAACCTCCTCCAGCCCCTACACCCCTCTCTATCTCTGTAACCTCCTCCATCCCCCTACACCCCTCCCTATCTCTGTAACCTCCTCCAACCCTCTACACACCTCCCTATTTCTGTAACCTCCTCCAGCCCCTACACCCCTCTCTATCTCTGTAACCTCCTCCAACCCACTTCGCAACCTCTCTATCTCTGTAACCTCCTCCAGCCCCCTACACCCCACCCTATCTCTGTAACCTCCTCCAACCCTCTACACACCTCCCTATTTCTGTAACCTCCTCCAGCCCCTACACCCCTCTCTATCTCTGTAACCTCCTCCAACCCACTTCGCAACCTCTCTATCTCTGTAACCCCCTCCAGCCCCCTACACCCCTCCCTATCTCTGTAACCTCCTCCAGCCCCCTACACCCCTCCCTATCTCTGTAACCTCCTCCAGCCCCCTACACCCCTCCCTATCTCTGTAACCTCCTCCAACCCCTACACCCCTCCCTATCTCTGTAACCTCCTCCAACCCCTACACCCCCCTACACTCCTCCCTATCTCTGTAACCTCCTCCAGCCCCCTACACCTACTCTCTATCTCTGTAACCTCCTCCAGCCCCCTACACCCCCCTACACTCCTCCCTATCTCTGTAACCTCCTCCAGCCCCCAACACCTACTCTCTATCTTTGTAACCTCTTCCAGCCCCCTACACCCCCTCCCTATCTCTGTAACCTCCTCCAACCCTCTACACACCTCCCCATTCCTGTAACCTCCTCGAGCTCCCTACCCCCCCTCCCTATCTCTGTAACCTCCTCCTACCCTCTACACATCTCCCTATCTCTGTAACCTCCTCGAGCTCCCTGCCCCCATCTCTGTAACTTCCTCCAGCCCCTACACCCCTCCTTATCACTGTTACATCCTCCAGCCCCTAAACAAAGAACAAAGAACAGTACAGCACAGGAAACAGGCCCTTCGGCCCTCCAAGCCTGTGCCGCTCCTTGGTCCAACTAGACCAATCGTTTGTATCCCTCCATTCCCAGGCTGCTCATGTGACTCTCCAGGTAAGTCTTAAACGATGTCAGCGTGTCTGCCTCCACCACCCTACTTGGCAGCGCATTCCAGGCCCCCACCACCCTCTGTGTAAAAAACATCCCTCTGATATCTGAGTTATACCTCGCCCCTCTCAGCTTGAGCCCGTGACCCCTCGTGATCGTCACCTCCGACCTGGGAAAAAGCTTCCCACTGTTCACCCTATCTATACCCTTCATAATCTTGTACACCTCTATTAGATCTCCCTTCATTCTCCGTCTTTCCAAGGAGAACAACCCCAGTCTACCCAATCTCTCCTCATAGCTAAGACCCTCCATACCAGGCAACATCCTGGTAAACCTTCTCTGCACTCTCTCTAACGCCTCCATGTCCTTCTGGTAGTGCGGCGACCAGAACTGGACGCAGTATTCCAAATGCGGCCTAACCAGCGTTCTATACAGCTGCATCATCAGACTCCAGCTTTTATACTCTATGCCCCGTCCTATAAAGGCAAGCATACCATATGCCTTCTTCACCACCTTCTCCACCTGTGTTGCCACCTTCAAGGATTCGTGGACTTGCACACCCAGGTCCCTCTGTGTTTCTATACTCCTGATGACTCTGCCATTTATTGTATAACTCCCCCCTACATTATTTCTTCCAAAATGCATCACTTTGCATTTATCCGGATTAAACTCCATCTGCCACCTCTCCGCCCAATTTTCCAGCCTATCTATATCCTGCTGTATTGCCCGACAATGCTCTTCGCTATCCGCAAGTCCAGCCATCTTCGTGTCATCCGCAAACTTGCTGATTACACCAGTTACACCTTCTTCCAAATCATTTATATATATCACAAATAGCAGAGGTCCCAGTACAGAGCCCTGCGGAACACCACTGGTCACAGACCTCCAGGCGGAAAAAGACCCTTCGACCGCTACCCTCTGTCTCCTATGGCCAAGCCAGTTCTCCACCCATCGAGCCACTTCTCCTTGTATCCCATGAGCCTTAACCTTCTTAACCAACCTGCCATGTGGGACTTTGTCAAATGCCTTACTGAAATCCATATAGACGACATCCACGGCCTTTCCTTCATCGACCGTTTTTGTCACTTCCTCAAAAAACTCCACCAAATTTGTAAGGCACGACCTCCCTCTTACAAAACCATGCTGTCTGTCCCCCCTCCCTATCTCTATAAACTCCTCCAGACCCTACAATCTTCCCGATCTCTTCAATCTCCTCCAGCCCCGACACTCCTCCCTATCTCTGTAACCTCCTCCAGCCCCTACATCCTCTCACTATCTCTCTCACCTCTTCCAGTCCCTACATCCCATCCCTTTCTCTGTAAGCACCTCCAGCGCCTACGGTCCTCCCGATATCTGTAACCTTCTCCAGCACCTACACACCTCGCTTTCTCTGTAACCTCCTCCAGCCCCTACATCCCTCCCGATCTCTATAACCTCCACCAGCCCCTCCACCCATCCCTATCACTGTAACCTCCTCCAGCCCCTACATCCCTCCCGATCTCTATAACCTCCACCAGCCCCTCCATCCCTCCCTATCACTGTTACCTCCTCCAGCCCCTACCCCCCTCCCTATCTCTGTAACTTCCTCCAGCCCCTACACCCCTCCCTATCTCTGTAACCTCCTCCAGCCCCTACACCCCTCCCTATCAATGTAACCTCTCCAGCCCCTACACCCCTCCCTATCTCTGTAACCTCCTCCAGCCCCCTACACCCCTCCCTATCTCTGTAACCTCCTCCAGCCCCTACACCCCTCCCTATCTCTGTCACCTCCTCCAGACCCTACACCCCTCCTATCTCTGTAACCTCCTCCAGCCCCTACACCCCTCCCTATCTCTGTAACCTCCTCCAGCCCCTACATCCCTCCCTATCTCTGTAACCTCCTCCAGTCCCTACACCCCTCCCTATCTCTGTAACATCCTCCAGCCCCTACACCCCTCCAAATCTCTGTAACCTCCTCCAGTCCCTACACCCCCTCCCTATCTCTGTAACCTCCTCCAGCCCCTACACCCCTCCCTATCTCTGTAACCTCCTCCAGCCCCCTACACCCCACCCTATCTCAGTAACCTCCTCCAGCCCCTACACCCCCTCCCTATCTCTGTAACCTCCTCCAGCCACTACACCCCTCCCTATCTCTGTAACCTCCTCCAGTCCCTACACCCCTCCCTATCTCTGTAACCTCCTCCAGCCCCCTACACCCCTCCCTATCTCTGTAACCTCCTCTAGCCCCTACACCCCCTCCCTATCTCTGTCACCTCCTCCAGCCCCCTACACCCCCTCCCTATCCCTGTAACCTCCTCCAGCCCCTACACCCCTCCCTATCACTGTAACCTCCTCCAGCCCCTACATCCTCTCACTATCTCTGTAACCTCTTCCAGTCCCTACATCCCATCCCTGTCTCTGCAACCTCCTCCAGCCCCTACACCCCCTCCCTATCTCTGTAACCTCCTCCAGCCCCTACACCCCCCCTATCTCTGTAACCTCCTCCAGTCCCTACACCCCTCCCTATCTCTGTAACCTCCTCCAGCCCCTACACCCCTCCATATCTCTGTCACCTCCTCCAGACCCTACATCCCTCCCTACCTCTGTAACCTCCTCCAGCCCCTACACGCCTCCCTATCTCTGTAACCTCCTCCAGCCCCTACACCCCTCCCTATCTCTGTAACCTCCTCCAGTCCCTACACCCCTCCCTATCACTGTCACCTCCTCCAGCCCCTACACCCCTCCCTATCTCTGTAACCTCCTCCACTCCCTACACCCCCTCCCTATCTCTGTAACCTCCTCCAGCCCCTACACCCCTCACTATCTCTGTAACCTCCTCCAGTCCCTACACCCCACCCTATCTCTGTAACCTCCTCCAGCCCCTACACCCCTCCCTATCTCTGTCACCTCCTCCAGACCCGACACCCCGTCCCTATCTCTGTAACCTCCTCCAGCCCTTACACTCCTCCCGATCTCTGTAAACTCCACCAGCCCCTACACCCCCTCCCTCTCCCTGTAACCTCCTCCAGCCCCTACACCCCTCCCTATCTCTGTAACTTCCTCCAGCCCCTACACCCCTCCCTATCTCTGTATCCTCCTCCAGCCCCCTACACCCCCTCCCTATCTCTGTAACTTCCTCCAGCCCCTACACCCCTCCCTATCTCTGTAACTTCCTCCAGCCCCTACACCCCTCCCTATCTCTGTAACCTCCTCCAGCCCCTACACCCCCTCCCTATCTCTCTAACCTCCTCCAGCCCCCTACACCGCCTCCCTATCTCTGTAACCTCCTCCAGCCCCTACACCCCTCCCTATCTCTGTAACTTCCTCCAGCCCCTACACCCCTCCCTATCTCTGTAACCTCCTCCAGCCCCTACACCCCCTCCCTATCTCTGTAACCTCCTCCAGCCCCCTACACCCCTCCCTATCTCTGTAACCTCCTCCAGCCCCCTACACCCCTCCCTATCTCTGTAACCTCCTCCAGCCCCTACACCCCTCCCTATCTCTGTAACCTCCTCCAGTCCCTACACCCCTCCATATCACTGTCACCTCCTCCAGCCCCTACACCCCTCCCTATCTCTGTAACCTCCTCCAGTCCCTACACCCCCTCCCTATCTCTGTAACCTCCTCCAGCCCCTACACCCCTCCCTATCTCTGTAACCTCCTCCAGTCCCTACACCCCTCCCTATCTCTGTAACCTCCTCCAGCCCCTACACCCCTCCCTATCTCTGTCACCTCCTCCAGACCCTACACCCCTCCCTATCTCTGTAACCTCCTCCAAGCCCCCTACACCCCTCCCTCTCCCTGTAACCTCCTCCAGCCCCCTACACACCTCCCTATCTCTGTAACCTCCTCCAGCCCCCAACACCCCCTCCCTATCTCTGTAACCTCCTCCAGCCCCTACACCCCTCCCTATCTCTGTAACCTCCTCCAGCCCCTACACCCCTCCCTATCTCTGTAACCTCCTCCTGCCCCTACACCCCCTCCCCCTCCCTGTAACCTCCTCCAGCCCCTACACCCCCTCCCTATCTCTGTAACCTCCTCCAGCCCCTACACCCCCTCCCTATCTCTGTAACCCCCTCCAGCCCCCTACACCCCCTCCCTATCTCTGTAACCTCCTCCAGCCCCCTACACCCCTCCCTATCTCTGTAACCTCCCCCAGCCCCCTACACCCCTCCCTATCTCTGTAACTTCCTCCAGCCCCCTACACCCCCTCCCTATCTCTGTAACCTCCTCCAGCCCCCTACACCCCTCCCTATCTCTGTAACCTCCTCCAGCCCCTACACCCCTCCCTATCTCTGTAACCTCCTCCAGCCCCCTACACCCCCTCCCTATCTCTGTAACCTCCTCCAGCCCCCTACACCCCTCCCTATCTCTGTAACCTCCTCCAGCCCCTACACCCCTCCCTATCTCTGTAACCTCCTCCAGCCCCTACACCCCTCCCTATCT